>NC_056744.1:1404409566-1404629566 GCF_019279795.1 Protopterus annectens
AGTACTGACTGCAGTAGTTTAAAGAGGTCAATAATAGATAGGCTGTTGTTAGAAACTTGAATCATTTTACCCCATACAGCTTGCCTGACTTATTAGGCAGTGCAGCCTGAGTTGATCACTGTGTAATATCTTTTAGTGTCAGGATGCAGCAGAAGGTTAAGGCTGTGAGCTGTAGTTGCCTCAAGCCTACTGTGTGACATTGAGCAAGTGACTTAATCAGGTAGTGCTTAAGAATACCGGGAAAATTTGGGCAAGTCTCCAACAGTTTTGGAGCTGCAAGCTTAATAACATCCTGTATAAAATGTTATTATATTTTGTTCTGTTTATGAAGTCATAACACTGCAGGAAAGATTAATTTTGTGTAATGGTGTCATTATGGGTGTTCCTTTCTTTACTGAAAATTTATGCTGTGCAGAAAATAAGATGCCTGGGATCAGTGTGGGCTATATATATTGTGGGATTACATTATGAAAGCTGGTGTACAATTCAAGGATTCCTGGCAAACACTAGTGGGAATTGGTTTCAGCATTGTGTGTATATTGTTGATGAGAGTATAGACATAGGCCTAAGCATCCTCTGTCTGTGTGTGGCACGGCAGCTCATCTTCGTATTGACACATAGACAACCTTACAAACACGCCTTTGTAACAACCACTGCTGTGCTTTAGGAAAATAAAGTTAAAGCAATACTAAACAAAAGGATAATTAATCATCATATCTTCAGCATTGGTTTTCATTGTTACTAGATGTAGTTAAGATTTTGCTTGTATTGAGAACAGAAGTGCAATGTAAATAACTTATCTTCTCATGTAACATAATACATGCAACTGTTATCACAGGAAGCAAATGTATTTATCAGAAAAAATGTGGAAGACATATAATGCTATGATTTTGAAGGGAAGCCAAATATGGGTTATATGTTAAGTTCATCCTTTCATGACTCACTTTTTCTTTAGAAATTTAATGATTAATTGAAGCACTAAACTATTAAATAAGAAAGTGTGTTTGTTTTGATGTCATAATTGAGGTAGCACACTTAAGAAATCACATAGTGAATGATCATGTTCTAAGCAAACTTCGTTGTTTAATGATCGGAAATTTGATTTAAAAGGAAAAAAAATGAAACAGTATTTCCACCACCATCCTAAGAATTATGATTGCTTAGGAAGACTGGCGTATAAACCATATTTTTCCATACTTTCTGCTTTATAATTGGATTTTTTAATTTCTTATTGATTAATGCCAACGTATAAACTAGTATTTGTATAAGCTGGGGAAAGCTTTTATAACCAAAGCTGTAAGAATCAGATGAAATTTCACTGACACAAAACCTCTTAAGTTAATATATGACAAGAACTGGAGAATATGTTTCCTCCTAGAAATTATACACTTAAATGCCTATATATATATATATATATATATATATATATATATATATATATATATATATATAGAAAGACATATAGATTAATTTAAACATAGCTTAGATAATGTTATTTAGACTTATTGTATTGTGTTAATGACTTCTCTGACTACTACATGTTTATGCACGACCCCTTCTTTGGCACTCACATATAAATTACTACTGTTAAAGTGTTATTGCCCAGTCTGCAAAAATGAAATAAACATTTCCTTCAAGAAGCTGATCACATCAGCAATGTATTTCTAGTACTGGACTGTTAGAGAAAGTGGAAGCTATTTATATGCAAATTCTTAAGTTACTATGTTAAAAGTGCTAACAGGAACTGAATGGAGTAAAGAAGAGTTTCTGAGCATCAATATTTTAGATGTGCTGAGGTGTCATGCCATCATTGTAGAAGAAGGATAAGACAGCATGAATGCAAAAGAAGTACGGGCCACTGAAAGAGTGCAAGATGCCCAGGAGAGTGAAGTCTGACAAACACTTAGAGGCTTTAAACAGAGGTGAAATCTACCCTGGGCCAGTGAATAAGCTTCGGTGACGGAGGAGCATAGAACCTCAGTAACCCTAGGGGTATAGATATTTTGACATAACTAAACAACCATTGCTTTTATTCCCTTAATAATGACTGCTTCTAATCATATTGAATCTAACAGTTTATGTGGATGCAACATTAGAAATACATGCTATCTGAATGTTCACCATACATTTAAGAGTTGGTGTTATAATGCAGTTGCCCTTACAAATGATACTGCATTCTTATACGATAAAAGAATGGCATCTTTTTTACAATTTGACAGTCATGCTGTATGTTATTCTTAATATCATCAAAAACAAGCACCTTGCTTATTGTTTGCAGCCATTGTTTCCAGCTAAGTTTTCTTCATGTGTTCTCTCCTATGTTAATTTCTTCGATTTTAAAAGTGCATAACACAGTTATGTTTCAGATGTCAGCCTACTGTCTGGGCTGTGCATCTTAATGGTGGAGTTCCATTTACGAGGATTATTTTCTTCCATATATGTTTAGCTCTCATTCTGTTTTTTCCCTGCTATGACTCTGGTTTCTACTCCTCTGTTCTGGTACAAATCACCTCCAAAGAAACTACACTGAACCCCATTAAACTCCAATGCCAGTATTTCTCTAATTACTTCTCTCTGGTTCTCAGCACTGTGCTGCAAACCGATGGCAATTCAGTTCAAAGTATCAAAGTTATATTGTTGTTTTTGTAGGAATTACTTCGAGTTTGTCTAACAACTGAGGGGATCTCCTCACTGAAAATTAAAAATTGACCTTGCTCATAGTAAATGCTTACTGTGAGTTAGTGATCACATTTTATTCCATCTGTACAAACAGGAATAGCTGGTTATGTTTTATTGGATATCATCTATTATTGCCAGTCTTCCATTTTCCACCAAAATGTACACTTTTCCTCAAGTTTCCTTTTAATAAGTAATAGACATCACTGGCTGTTTTAATAAGTTCCATAGTTCATCCCCATTTCATTTATTTCATCTGTTTTTATCATGGCAGTAGGTAAGCCAAGACTGAGTCCTTAAGCTAAAAAGAGTCAGGTAGGGTGGTAACTGTCAGTCTTGCCATAGTGAAGGTAACGTATGGTACTACACTGTCTGTTGAACTTGGTTTGCTCTTCTGATATAGGAAAGCAGCATCACTGACTGAGAACATTAGTACAGCATAGCATTCATTCTTGTAATCATTTTATCTGTTGATGGCCTTCTATCATGGTTAGTGTTCCCTCACAATAAAAAGTCTTGCAGTCAAATAGACCACTACAGAGCTTATAACACTGCCTAGTTAAGTAACTTACTCAGAGTCATACAACAGGAAAATCCTGATGTTGATAGAGATATACTTATATAGATAGATAGATCAAATACATTTCTGTGAATAGATTTATACAGAACGGTATCAGTGTACATAGGTTCATAGGTTCATAGGCAGGTACTAGCCTATCAGCCCAAGAGCCTACGTAAGACTAGCCAACAATGTTCGCTGGCTTATGCCACCCAAGAAAGTTATTTTCCTGTGCCACTGTCGAGCAGAGACAAAGAAGTGATTCCCGAAGTGTATTTACTATTTCCCATCCACTCATCAAGATTTTTCTTGAAGAGTGCTAATGAAGAACTTTGCTTGACATACATGGGTAGCCTGTTCCAGAGTATGGGAAGACTCTGGAACAGGAATCTATCCCTCCAGCATGTCCTGTTTATTGTGGTGACAAGGTTTAGGTCCCTAGAGCATGTAGCTTGGAGGGATTGGGATTTCTTTAGGTGTAGCATGTCCAACAGCTCTG
The DNA here is from genome assembly GCF_019279795.1 of Protopterus annectens. NCBI lineage: Eukaryota > Metazoa > Chordata > Ceratodontiformes > Protopteridae > Protopterus > Protopterus annectens. The sequence goes on from NC_056744.1 coordinate 1,404,413,301, forward strand.
GGTTTGACATAGCTTTATATATTAGGCAGAGATCACCTTAGAGTAGGCGATATGCTACGGAGTAAAGCTGGAGTTTTTTGAGGCAGTCAGTGTTGGGCATTTGTTTGAGGCCAGTAATCCTCTTTGTGAGGCACTTCTGTGGCCTTTCCAGCTGCTGCAGATGTCTTGTGAGGTACATTCCAAAAGGGGAGTTGTACTCTATAATGGGTCTAATGAGTGTCAAGTAGATGGGAACAATGACCTCTTTTTTCCTGGATGAGAATCCTTTTATAATGAGGTGTGTCACGTAGAAGGACTTCCTTACTACTGTGGCGATGTGACTATCAAAGGAGAGACTACTGTTCACCTGGGTCACAAGGTCTCTTATCACACATTCGGTGTTTAGATTGCTGCCTGTGTGGTAGTTCAGGCATACAGCATTTTTACCAAAGGGGATGACACTGCACTTTTTGGCATTGAGCTTGTGGCTATGGCTCTGACACCAGGCATCTGGCTCAGCGAGGCCCTTCTGTAGGATGTCCACATCATTTGGGGACTTGACTATGGCTGCTAGATTGCAGTCATCTGTGAATTTCATTAGCCAGAAGCCTTCTCTGTTAGCCTGTACTGCAGAGAAGTAGATACCAAACAAGAGAGGTCCCAGGACGGAACCCTGTGGTACTCCACTTGTCACTGTTTTGAGGTCAGATTTGGAGTCTGCAACTTTTACAGTGTGGATTCTGTCAGTGAGCCAGTTGGCAACCAATCTTATGATGTAGGATTTATACCTAGTTTAGTGAGTTTAGCTATAATTCCAGAATGGGGGATGGTGTCGAAGGCCTTGGCAAGGTCAAGATAGGCTGTGTGAATCACCTTACCCTCATCCACGGCTTTGGTGACTGCCTCAAAGAAATCGATCAAGTTCAGGAGGCATGATCTGCCTTTCACAAACATAAACTGGGTGGGATCCAGAGTTTGGAGATTACCAATGTCTTTGTTTATGAGTTCCATGGTGATATGATATGTTCCATGGCCTTGCAGACCTGGATCGTCAGGCTAATAGGTCGATAGTTCCTGGGATAGGTGGTGGCTCCTCCTTTGTGTAATGGGATAACTATTGCTGTGCGCCATTCAGTGGGCACAAAACTTGATGCGAGGCTATTATTGAACATGGTGCTTAAGTGGGGAGCCAGTTCGTGTAAAATGCAGCCTGGGATGTTGTCCGGTCCTATGGATGCTGTGTTTTTGGCTTTAGAGAGTGCAGCTTTTACCTGCATAGTTGTGATTACAGGGAATCTGCATTCTTCCTGTATAGATATGAGCTCTTTAGGGGGTGATGGGGGGGGGGTAAAGTTAGCACTGAACCTATCTGCCAGGATGTTGGCAATATCAGTTGGTTCTGTAATTTTGGTGCCGTTGTGCTGTAATTCATAGCAGATCTGGGTGTTGCCATCGAGATTCTTGACATAGTTATAGAATGCTTTGTGGTTGTCCTTAGAATTAGTGGTGATTTTGTTTTTGTAGCTAGCTTTGGAGGATCTTATAAGGGATCTCAGCTTCTTACTGAGGCTGACCAGGGAGCTCCTCCACTCATGGGATTTTACTCTCTTTTACAACAGTTTCTTCCTTTTGCTGTACAGTTTGTTTATGGCAGGGGACCACCAGATTGGCTTCCTTTTTTGGGAGGATTGCATCTTGGTTCTGTTTGGGATAGCATGATCCATGCACTCGTGTAAGTGCTTATAGAGTGCATTTGTGTAGGATTCAGCAGTTGTAACTGTATTGTCCATCTGCATGGATGTCATGAAGTTCACCACTTCTGTCTTAAGAAGCATGAAGTTGACTTTGGAGAAATTTTTTACCATGGTTTCCTTAATGGGGGGTGGGGGCAGGATGTGGATATCAAGGGTGATTAGCTTATGGTCGGATCGGACCAACGAGGAGTTGACTTCAGGTGTGGAACACCAGTCACTCATGTTGGTAATGACTAGGTCTAGGATATTGTTGCCCCTGGTGGGGGTGTGGATAAATTGATCCAGGGCATTGGAGTTTATGAATTCCAGAAAGTATTGGGCTAAGGAGTTGGTACATGAGTAGTTTTCCCAGTTAATGGTGGGGTAGTTGAAGTCGCCCATTATTAGGGTGTTTGGTTGAACCCTAATATTTTCCAGTACATCAAGAAAAGAGGAGTGGGAATCCTGAGGCATGGTGGGGGATCTGTAGCAAGCTACAATTTGGACTGCAGTTTTGCACAGAGATAGTTGCACTTAGATAACCTCGGATGCATTATGCTGATCAACTAGCCTGGAGGTGTGGATATCCTTAAGGAATATGGACACACCTCCGCCTTTGGTGTTTCAGTCCAGGTTACATGGCCGAAAAGTGTGGTATGAGTTATAGCCTGGTAGTGCAGGGGTGCTCTCTGGAGCCTTGAACCAGGTCTCAGTCACTGCACAGATACCGATGTTCTCGAGTGAGTGCATTTTGAGATTTAGACTTCTTGCATTGAGTAGCATTACCCTCAGTTTTTGCTTGCCTGTTCCTGTTACAGTGGTGAATTTGTTATTTGAACGTTGCCTTAAAAAGGCACTATAGGGGCAACAAGAGCCTTAGCCAGCATCCGGAATCCCAGAAGCGACAGATGCAGGCCACCTGTGGCAAAGCATTGTGGTCTGTCAACCATGTCATCCCAAGCAGATACTGGATCCCCTTAGAATTTTGTCCTTGTACTGCTGTATCATTCTGGATGATGGCAGAATACTACTCAGGGCTAGGATCATACCTGCCTGGGTTACAAGATCAGAGAGCTCTTCCATGTCTCTTTTCATGTAGTCCAGGGAGGTACGTCTCTAGTCATTCACACCAACATGGACAATAACAGAGTCATATTTGTACTTGTTGTGGAGTGACCTGAGTGCGTGGGTTATGTGGCAGATCCTGGCACCTGACAGGCAGCTGACAGTAACATTCTCCTTGTTTAGCCTGGTGAGCGAGACATCAGTGTGCCTGACTATAGAGTCACCTATGACTAGTGTGTTGGGTATGTTGTTTTGCCTTATTGGCTGTGGTTGAGTGGCACACTGAGTCTGTGGGCTATGTGTCATTTGGGTTGTGTTGGGGGATGGAGGTTGCTTGCGTTTCTGCTTTGGAGGTCTCTGTTGCTTAGACAGATTATTACTGAGAGCATCCGCAAATGTTTTTGTGTTACTATGTGTGAATTTTGGTGGTGTAGATATAGTGAGATTATGTGATGAGTGTGGTGTGGTGCAAATGTTTACCTTCTCATGACTGTCAAGTTTAGTCTTGGTTGGAAAGAGCTTTACCTCCAGTTTGGCTAGATAAGTGCATCTCTCACAGGTTGTAGTGTCGGGTGGTAGGAGGAGTGGGTTGTCTGTGTACATGAGGCAATTTCTACATTGCCTCAAGATGCCCAGATTCATCAGATAGACAGGAGAGGACACTGGGAGCTGACCCTTGGACATGCCTGAATAAAAAACTATTTTCCTCTAGATAAGTTAGGAAAGTGAGTACAAGAGCTGTTTTTCCTCTAAACAAGTGAGAAAAGTCTAAACAAGTGAGAAAAGTAAGTACAAAAACTGTTTTCCTCTAGGGAATGAGGAAGGTTGAGTGCTATAGTAATTAGTAGCTTATTTAGTGTTTACAAGTTCTGAACAAGTGCTGAGCACGAATAAGCAAATTTAAGTGCTAAAACTAAGAATCTGTTTCTGCACTAGATGAGTTACAGGACAGAAATAAGTGCAAATGCAGGCTTTCAAATCAGAAAGTTGAGAGAGATGGAAGAGATTGCCCAAACAGCCAGTAACTACAATTCGAACCACAACTTATGTGGTTGACAGGTTACCTAGTGCTTACCACTCCGACTGATAAGCTAGAAGGCTTCCCTTCAACACAGAAAGGCTTGGGGGACTCAGAAGCTTACATACAGTCCTGGATATAGCAAATATGTATCTGGAACACTAGTTACAGGAAAGGTAGGAAACATGCTTACAGTTTTTTTTTGTCTTTTTTTTTTTATAGAAAATTAGCAAACACAATTCACATGCAGTGCAAGCTAGCACACTTGAGTATGTAGCAATATTAGACCAAACACAGTTTAAAAAAATGCAATTAAATTAAAAAGGACTAAAAGCAAGTGCAGAAAGAGTTTATTAGGTAGAATGTGGTAAAGAGATGGGACTGGGGAGTGTCCCAGATCAAATCTACAGTGGGGTGGGCAACTGCAAAAGCCACCAAATTTAAACTACAAGCCAAAAATAGGGAGAGTGGGTGGGGCAAAACAGTTTCAACAGAGATCTAAGCAACAACTAACAGTACAAACTCTAAACCCAAAATCCATACAGCACAATCTACCAGTCTGCTGAGGAAACTGCTCCTATACAATCAGATGCATGCAAAGACTTGCAATGGCAACGCAGTGCAAAAGGTGCAGACGATTTACAGGTAAACAATGTCCACTGTGTCCAGCTATGAAGAAATGTAGTGCAGGATAAGCAATGGATACACATGAATTCACCTGGTGCTACACAATATCTTGGCATAGTAAAATTCTGGAAATGCTACAGGAGGTAGAAGTGATCAGTGCAAGCAGTGAAGCTACAGCAATTGTTTTTGTTGTTTTCTTGACACCCTAATTGAGGTTGTACTTGTAATAGGTATAGTAGATGAACACAGTCCAGGGCTTATACATTTAAGAGCCTCTGAATGCAACATACTTACACTGGAGATTTGTGCTGGAAGGTTTCCAGAAGTACAAAAACAATTAATGAAATTTATGGACTATGAAAGTAGGACTAAGAAAACGTTGTCACATTTTAGTAAGTGAATATATGCAAACAGGAGACTGCACACAAGGTGTGTCCAATTTAGAAACACACATATCACTAGCAAAAACTGAGGAACAGCAATGCTAGGTGGAATATATGCTAATGGCCATATAATGACAAGGCAGTGAGGAATATTATTAAAATGAGCTTCCTGGTATATGTAAATGAAGTCAATATAGTAGTATGATTCAGAAAATCTATATATAACACACCTCAGAACTGTGCATGCCACAGACTTGAACATCATAGATTACAGGGGTTTATGGTGTGAGAATTGTGAAAAGTGTTAGGGTTTACCACTATATTAGTTAACATGTATTTCCAGCTTGCTCTAATCACAGCAGTGAACCACAGTGCTTATCATCTCTTTACCCAAATAGGTGCTGTATCATAATAACGTAGAACCACACTGTTTAATTGACAACAATAGATTCAGAGTTGCTCTGAATGCTTGTCAGCTTGGTTTTGGATTATAACAACTTCTCCAGATCTAAATACTATAATGTCTTAGCTGATCTTTAGTAGAACTCTTGTTTCTGTAAAACGTCTGCCAGGCAGTTTGCACATGACAATAATAATAATTATGATGATGAGCTAGTAACAGTATGTGTAAATACAGAGGAAGCATAAATTAGAATAGAATGGTACTATCTGATGAAAGTTCTAAATGCCTTTAGACTGAAAAAACAATTTGTATTCTTCGATTCAGTTACATTATTATTATAGGTTTTATTTGAGATAATAAAAAACTTGCACTCTGCCGGGCAAAGTTGGTGACTGGAAAAGAAAGAAGTATTGGATTCATATCCAATATACATATAAAAATTATACTTATTACAGGTGAAATGGTAGCGTTGTCACCTCACAGTAAAACGCTGTCCGGTTCGATTCTCAGCTATAGCATCTTCTGCGTGGAGACATGCGTGAATGGGCGTACCTTCGTTGAAGGTTGTGTGTCAGGGCTGGTAACTCGGCTCGTAAAAATCAACTACCAATCATTAGCAGACCAGAGTTCTGCTGTGGCGACCCCTAACCGGGAAAAGCCGAAAGAAGAAGACAGGTGAAATCTTATGAAGCTAAATAGAAATATTTTATCAGTTTAAGCGGAGAAAAAAAGAGTGAGAAAAGGTTTCTTTTTTTTTCTTTTGTTTTGATCCTACTAAAGTAGGATAAGTGAGTTCCATTTTGACTTTAAAAAAGCTAGTGATGAAAAAGAGTTTAAAGTCTGGGCTTATATATTTTGAACTATTACAGTTGTTCTCAGCGAGATGACATTGAGGCCCTAGAAAGATCTAAACACTATGTAAATATACTGGGTGCAACTCAAAAATACTAACGTGTGCAATGCTTGGAAGCACTTTATTCAGATGTTTGATTTATAAAAAGTTCCTTGTAGTAGGAATTTGAAAGGATGTTTTGCACAGCAACAATTCCTGGTCTAAATTACTTGCAAATTATGTCCCCTACACTAGATTAATTATTAAGGAGGCCAAGGGTGATCAGACAATGAGTAGCAGATTAGTATGGAGGGCAATTAGAGTGGTGAGAGAATAAAAAAGGAAATACAATGGACACAAGCAAAGGTCGGTCTAAGGCACAGAAGTAGAAATAGGTGATAAAGCTAGCATTGTACAACTGGCAGATAGTGATAATGCAAGTTGATACACCACCAAGTCGATTGAATGTTCCGTAAACACAATGGCATGCTGTGGTGGTGATTCAGTTTATAGCTTTATTTCCTAATGCTTTGTCAGGGAAATTTTCTAGGGGAAGGAAATTGTGGCAGTTATCATTGCTTCCTTAATGTAGTATTTCGAACTTTTTGATATCTTCATTAAGTCTTATAGATACATCATTCAGTTCCATTGAATGTTAACTAACACATTAACTATACCTTATCTAACTAACCTAAACATTCATTGCAAGTTGCACATCTTTGGGTTCTGCTTATATCAAATAACAGTTAAATCTTAAAATATAATTATATTAGACACTGCCATGATAAATCAAGAGGAATTCATCTACATCTGTCCAGAATATTGCAGGATATGTTTGATTTTGCCACTCATTTCTGTCCTGTTCCTTGTAAATTTTTTTTTGATTTTCTGCCAAATCACTGAGGATTGAAGTCAGTCAATAAGGCCAAATATTAGAGTTTCCTTCTTCTTCTTCCGGTATTTCCCGGTTAGGGATCACCACACCAGATCACATGTCTGCTCATGATTGGCAGTAGAGTTTTATGGTGTCAAGTTGCCAATCTGGCGCCTAACCTTCCACAGAAGGCACATACACACACACACTCACTCACACCTAGGGCCAATTTAGAGTGTACAATCCGCCTACAGCATGTCTTTGGGATGTGGGAGGAAACTGGAGCACCCAGAGGAAACCCACGGGACCACAGGGAGGACATGCAGACTCCACACTGAAGGTACCCCAGCCAAGAATTGAACCAGAGAACCTCTTGCTGTGAGGCAACAATGCTAACCACTGCACCACCATGGCTGCCCCTTAGAGTTTCCTTATTGTTCAAAAAATATGTTGCAGCAAACTCTGTTCTACTAACTATTTAAGTGAATTTGAGTAACATTTACAGATTGCCTATGATATCCCCCTTTCGTCCTCCCATTATTTTTATCTTTATCCATAATTCTTGAGCAGATACGTTGAGAGGTATGTCAAGAAGGCATTGTGTCAAATTTAAAAAAAAAATAGCCTCAGTTTTACTCAAAGCATTTAAAATGTCCCCACCTAGGTAAACAAGGTCTACCAATAACTAAATCTCTAAAGTCATTGTATTTCATTGCAAACACAGACTACTACAGAACTGTCCATTGTCTGCCTCATAGCATCTGAAACATGTTCTTAAATTCTTGCATTCCCCATTCAGTTGGTCTATCTTACATAATGTTTTGATTTGGTGCGATTAGAAAGTATACCTTAACTTATAATACTTGAATGAAAAGTTAAATATTCCTTATTAAAAAATGTTTTTAAATTACTTCCATTTTTGTGGTCGTGTATACATACACGTATACATTACATCTGGCACATTCATACGCATTTACTGATGTCACAATTCAATCTGAAAGGTTCGTAAAAGAAAATGTTCTCCAGTATTTATTTTTTTAGTGAACAGAATGGTCCATCTGGTAACATGTATTTTAATTTATCACTGCAACAAAAGACACCAGTTGATTTTTTTAATAACTTCACAACATGTATCTGAGAATGATGACAATATGTTCCTACATGCTTGTTTTGCATGTATAATTCAATCACTTCCAGAGGAAGAATTTTTATGTGGTGTGAGATACACACAAAAACTAATGAACAGGAATAAATTCCTGCAGATATTATCAAATGATTGGTAGACACATCATGAAACAAAAAAGATATCGAGTAGTGCATTATTGGTATGCCTTTTATGCAGTTTTGATCTAGGACAGTGATTTCAGCGATACCGCAGATGTAAATCCTCACTCAAAGGTAAATTCACTAACTTCATCTGATCAGATGTTATTGACCCACATAACTCAGAGAGAAAATGAAAAACATACTGTAAATATGTTGGCAAACCTTAAATGTAACATAAACATGCTCTCAATAAAAATCTGACCAAACATCAGAGACCTCCAAGGCAGAAACACACTCAGCAACCACAACACAACACTAATCACGAGACACATACCTCTCCTAAACAGTGTGCCACTCATCCAAAGCCCCTGAAGCAAAACAGCATGCCCAACACACTAGTAATAGGTGACTCAGTAATGAGGTACACTGATTTCCCACTTACTAGGTTGAATAAGGAGAAAGTAACAGTCAGCTGCCTGTCAGGCACCAGGATCCACCGCATAACACATACACTCAGGTCCCTCAAGAGCAGGGACAAATATGACTCTGTCATTGTACATGTGGGTGTGAATGACCTGAGATGTACCTCCCTGGACTACATGAAAAGAGACATGGATGAACTCTCGGATTATGTAGCCCAGGCAGGTATGACCCTAGTCATGAGAAGCATCATGCCATCATCCAGAATGATACCACAGTACAAGCAGAAAATGATTGATTTCAACAACTGGCTACGTTTCTGGTATCATTCTAAGGGGATCCAGTATCTATCTGCCTGGGATGGCATTATTGACAAACCTCGATGCTTTGCCAGAGATGGCCTGCATCTGTCACCCCTGGGGTTCTGGATACTGGCCAAGGCTCTTGCCACCCCTATAGTGCCTTTTTTAGGCAGTGTTTCAAAGACCAAATTACCACTGTAACAGCTACAAATAAATGCAATTTGAGAGTCATGCTGCTCAATGCTAGAAGTCTAAATCTCAAAATGCACTCGCTCGAGGTACTCCTTAAAATGGAGAACATCGACATTTGTGCTGTAACTGGGACCTGGTTCAAGGTGGCCGAAAGCACCCCTGCACTACCAGGCTACAACTCATTCCACACCTTTTGGCCCCAGAACTTGGACCAAAGCTCCAAAGGCGGTGGTGTTTCCATGTTCATAAAGGATGCCCACACCTCCAGACTGGTAGCCCAACATAAAGCATCTGAGATACTTCAGGTGCAGGTAACATTGGGTAAGACAGCAATTCAGGTCGTAGCCTGCTATAGGTCCCCAACCATGTCCCAAGATTCACACTCCACATTCCTAAGCACCCTGGAGAATATTAGGGTCCAACCTAACACTCTCATACTGGGTGACTTCAACTAACCCTCCATTAACTGGGAAAACTACTCATGTACCAATACACTTGCCCAACGCTTTCTAGAATTCATTAATTCCAATGCCTTGGACCAACTCATTCTTACCCCCACTAGAGGTAGCAACACCCTTGACCTGGTCATTACGAACATGGGTAACAGTTGCTCTACACCAATAGTCAACTCCTCCCTGGTTAGATCCGATCACAAGCTAATCACCTTGGAAATCCACATCCCTCCCACCCCCCAGCAAAGGTAACCACTATTAAAAACTCCTCCAAAGCTAACTTTGGGCTCCTAAAAACAGAGGTGGCTAACTTCACGGCACCCATGCAAATGGAGAATAGTTGCATGTATGGATCTTGCCATACCCCAATAGAACTAAGATGCTCTCCTCAAAAAGAAGGAAGCCAATCTGGTGGTCCCCTGTCATAAACAAACTCTACAACAGAAGGAGGAAACTGATGCGGAATAAGGTGAAGTCCCAAGACTGGAAAAACTCCCTTATCAGCTTCAGCAAAAGGTTGAGATCCCTCATCAAATCCTCTAAAGCTAGCTATGAAAACAGAATTGCAGCAGATAGTAAAGACAACCACAAGGCCTTCTATAGTTATGTAAAGAATCTCCATGGTAATACCCAGATTTCCTCTGAGCTAATGCACAATGATATCTCCTATACCGAGCCAACAGATATTGAAAATATACTGGCGAACAGATTCACTGCTAACTTTATCCCTCTCCTCCCCCAAAGGACCAATCACAATATCAGTAGATTGCCAGGCACCCAGTATTACTGCTGCACAGGTTAAAACAGCACTATCCAAGGCCAAGAATACAGCTTCTATGGGACCTGACAGTATTCCTGGGTGTTCTACATGAACTATAGAGTGAACTGGCACCTCACCTGTGTGCCCTGTTCAATCACACCCTCACCTCAGGCTTTGTCCGTACTGACTGGCACACTGCTACAGTCATCCCTCTCCTCAAAGGAGGAGTGACTACAGACCCCGGAAACTATCGCCCTATTAGATTGATGAGTCTGATTTGCAAAACTATGGAACGTATCATCATGGACCTAATAAACAAGGATATAGGGAATCTCCAGACTCTGGATCCTAGACAGTTTGGTTTTGTGAAGGGCAGATCATGCCTGCTCAACTTTGTTGACTTCTTTGAGTCAGTCACCAAAGTAAATACCATTCTCCACTCAGGAATCATAGAAAAACTTACTAAGCTAGGCATCAACCCCTATATCACTAGGTGGGTTGCAAACTGGCTCACAGATAGAACCCACAGTGTGAAAGTACTTGACTTCAAGTCAGACTGCTGACCAGTCACGAGTGAATCCCACAGAGTTTGGTCCTGGGTCTTCTACTGTTTGTTATCTACTTCTCTGAAGTCCAGGCCGACACAAAGGGACTCTGGCTGACAAAGGTTGTAGATGATTGCAAGTTGGGAGCTATTATTAACACCCCAAGTGATGCTGACATCCTACAGAAAGTCCTCAATGAGACCAACGACTGGAATCAAAACCATGGCTTAAGCTCAATGCCAAAAAATGTGTCTTCATCCCCTTTGGGAAAAACCCGGTTCCCTTAAAATACCACACTGATGGTAGTCCACTGAACACAGAAGGTGTTATAAGAGATCTGGGAACACAGGTTGACAACAACCTCTCTTTTGACCACCACATTGCCAATGTGGTCAGAAAGTCCTTCTATGTGGCACATCTCATTACTAAGGGTTTTGCATCCAGGAAGAAAGAGGTCATTGTCTCCCTCTACTCTTTCCTCATTTGGCCAGTCATCTAGTACAACACCCCATTTGGCATATACCTCACTAGACACCTGCAACAACTGGAGAGGCCACAAAAGTACCTCACAAAGAGGATCCTAGGCCTTAAACACCTGTCCTATATGGACAGACTCAAAAAACTCCAACTATTCTATGTCTCATATTGCTTACTTAGAGGCGATCTCTGCTTGACTTACAAAGCCATGTCTGACTCAGCTCTGTTAGAAATGCTACATGTAAAGAAATCCCAATCGTTCCACACCACATGCTCCAGGGACCTCAACCTTATTACCACAATCAACAGAATATGCTGGAGGGACAGGTTCATAACCCAGAGACTGCCCATGCTATGGAATAAACTTCCCATACATATCAAACAGAGCACCTCACTGGCCCTCTTCAAGGGAGCTCTTGATGAGTGGATGGAAAATAGAAAATTCACCCCGGGGATCATTCCAGTGGCTCTACTCAACAGATTCACTAGGAACTAAGGTTGGGTGGTACGATGCCAGGGTAACCTTATGGGCTAGGCTTGTAAAGGCTCCAGGGCCATTAGCCTAGTACACACCTATGAACCTATGAAAAGTCACTGCATGATTCTTGTCTAAAACAGACCAGTTTGTTATTTCTGATTTCATAAAATATAATTGAGAATATTGTACATTCTGATTCGCAGACAGCACTGTCAGTTTTCTTAATTGCTTCTACTCCAATCTACCTCATTGTGTGATTCCTTTGCCTTCCCCACTAGCTACTGAGATTTCTCTGAAATAAAATAAATTTAGCGTTTCACTGAATTATATGCAATATTCCATTTATAGCAGTCTTTAGTTAGAAAAAGATTATATGATATCACAAGGTCCATATTTTACAAGTTCAAATGATAAGTGACTGTGCAGAAGGGAAACTGACCCCTACTAGCCTTAAAATGCAATCACAATAGGACTGTTCTGTGTTTGACAGAAATGGAGTATATATCAAACTGCTCTGCACTACCGACTAAGAGATCACTTATGTGATTTTTCCTGTAAAGAATAATTGCTTGTTTCTTTCTTTTATTTGAATACTGCTGTTTCTGACATCACAGATAATGAGCCGTATTCCATTACCACTAGTAAGGGATGAATAAATACATAGATACAAACACGTGTTGTCTGTTTCCAGTGTTGTGTAGCATCTATGATATTCATTCATATTTTACCTCTTTAAAATATATACTTACTGATTCTGTGTGCATCATTATCATAATGAGCAACAAAACATTTTGTTTAATGTTAATGTGCACCATATTTGTTGCAGACCTGGAAAAGACCCTGCTCAGAAAATAGTACATATCAAAAATGACAACTATTATTTTTATTTGTCACTAGGTCACCAGTCTTATTGTAATTTTGCATCTAATTAGCACATTTTACTCATTCATTCATTGGTGATACCTGCCTTATCTTATTCACTGCTGCTGGAACCCTTAGCATATCACAGCAAACATCTCAACTGTACAGATTTTCTTAGAATGTCCAGATTTTTGCCTCATATTTTTGGTCTGTTTTTCATAAAATTGTGTTTTTCCTGGCAAATTAGTGGCAAATCATTAGAGACTGAAGTTAGAAAATAATGACAGACATTTGAGTTTCAGACTTCATGCCATTCAGAAAATTCATGCTAATGCAAAAGCATTGTCCCTATTTTTGGGCCTTTGTCCCACTTTCATATACGGCTTTGTCCAGATTTCTTGCTCAAAGAGAGGTATGTATCACAGCACTAAACATGAGTAAGGCAAAAAAATAATAATCTTTGATGGGATGATGATCAACTACACATGACAATTTTTATTTAGCAAAGCATTTATATTGTTGATTGGGTTTTGCTATTGGGTTTTGACCAGTTTTTAGGTGAAATCTGGGGAGAGAACTTTTATTTACATTATATGAAAATTTACTACAGAAAAGACTGCAGCAGACAGCAGACAAGACTGCACTGTTAAAATGCCTATACAATACAACCAAAGAGTTGTCATAGGTTTACTATCAAAATGGAGAATGAAGGTTTGGCAACAATGGGAATGTTGAACATTATTTTGCAGCATCCCTTATTGCCAGCCTTCAAGACTGCAAGTCTTTCTTGTAGTGAATGCACTGTGCATTAGGACATATGTGGTCGACCTTACTACTAGAGATTACAGTGCAGTGCGGATAAGGAAAAATACCCTTTTCCCCACTGTGGTGCGATGTCAAAGTTAGAATATATAATCTGCGGGAAGATGTGAGGGGCTTGCCCCCCCCCGCAAAAATTGACATCATATGATGTGTAGTATTAAACTGCATTCTGCAGATGTCGACAAAGGTTGAATTCACAACTGGAAGCATCTTTGCGACATTCTGACCTCTTCAACATGCTGAAAACACACGAGTCTGTCTTTTGATTGGAATTTATTTTGACGTTTGCTTATTTGATAGTAAACCATTGTCATATGTAGGGTAGTAAGCAACAAAACAGACAGATGAGTGATATTAATATGACAGAGTGATTAACAGAATCTCACTTACAGAGTTCCAACTGTTTATTTGAGGACCATAAGTTTGATCCCTAATAATGGGGAACTAGGAAAAGTGAAGTGCAATAAGATCGAAAAAATTACTAATTATGACATTGCCTGTATCATTAAATATTCTATTTTCTCTGAGAGTACAATAGATTTTATTAGATCACAGGTAAAATGATCCTATTTTCAAACATTTCTATTAATCGTTAGTGTTGCAGACAAGCATCATAGCTTTAGAAACATTGTCCAGTGATACTTTATTTGCAGTTTAGATGCTGAAGGAATTGCTCTTCACATTTTGCATGCCAATTGTGATTTTAATTTATTAAAATATATCACATAGGAGTTGTGGCTTCTGACATAAATGTAAACAAAAATTAATGGACCCAGCAGTGAGTACAATGCTACTCTGACTTCTGTCTCAGCAAGTCTTAAAAGAAACTGGTATGCCTATTCAAGATATTTCACATTATTTCAAGTAAATATTATTTCCAGAAACTGAGGTAATTCTCTGGTTAGGGTTTCAAATAAGTAGATCAGGATAATAAACATAATACTCAGGCTCTAAAATGTTTTCTTCACCTTCTTTTTGAGCCCTAGCAGTGTCTCTGCAACAACTGAACACAAACGCTTCCACAAGATACCTCTCGCTAATCACAATAATGTTAATACCGTTCTCTCATGATGAAATTAGAAGGATGGGAGCAAGTAGCCACGATTAACTTGCCCATATGGAGGGGAGTTTTCCACCTAGGTGACATCTAACAGGATCACTGAGTATTGTAGTATTACATCAATGGAGAACAGGCCGGATGAGCGATTGCACTACCAGGAAAAGACTTGTTTGAAAAGGCATGCATGCTTCTCACGTGCTAGGCATGAACAATGGAACTCCAGAGAGCTGCTGCACATCCTCAGAGAAGATATGGCATACCTAAAACCATTAGTCTTAATCCCTTAAAGTTCACCTCATAGATATCCTTAGAATGAACTGGTCTGAAACTAACACAATTCTTTCTTAACATCATTTCCATGCTCATAAATTCTAAATTCATCCCTTATGGTTAGGTTTCCCTATGTACTAAAAGGGAGGTGAGCAATTACACATTCTTCTGTAAAAAAACAAAACTTAAGTAACAATTATAATATTCATTTAAATTTAAACTTTTTCTATTAATACTAATTGAAAAACAGTTTTACATGTGCTGCAAGCTCCACATTTATGTATGTATTTAACACTTAATTAACAGCCTTTACTCTGGTTATTTCAAAATATAATTACCTCAGCAAGTTGCAATGCCATTTTGTAGGGAAACAAAAGGAAATTAAACATCTTTCTTAACTTTTTATCAGTTCAAAAACATATCAAATTATTTATTATTATTGTGCAGAATTCCCTAGAAAAAGTAGTGTATGTTATTACATGGATTATATTCCTAGATTTCCTTTTCCAAATTAACTTCTAGGACTCCACTCTATGCTTAGAATTATTTTTGTTTCCATTCCCCAGTATTTATTCATCCACCTTCTTCTTTGAATTCAACAAATCCCCCTTATACATTACCTCCTGTACTCTAACAAAACTATCACTGGATACACTTTCATATCTTCTCCCTGCAAGCCAAAATAAATTACTGCATATCATAATACCCCCAACCATTACTAGGGGAAAAGGACATCAATGCACATTCTAGGGCCAAAAACAGTGCAGTTGATGCCAAAAACAGTGCAGTTGATTGGCCCAATAACATCCTGGGATGCTTACTAAATAGGGTGAAACATGACTTCTGTGGTCCACTTGAATCACTTTTTAGATGGAGCATACAATCAGTTTTTGTTACCAAGAAATGTTAGAAGGCTACAGTCATTCGCCTGCACAAAGGAGGCCCAACCACTGATCTGGGTAAGTACAGGTGCATAAGTCTAACCAGTCACATATGTAAGCTCATGGAAAGAATCATCATGGACATGATAAATGAGGACATAAGTTACCTGCAAACACTGGACCCATCACAGTTTGGCTTTGTTAAAGGAAGGTCATGCCAATTAAATCTGGTAGACTTCTTTGAGAGGGTCACCAAATCAATGGATGAGGGCAAGACTGTGCACACAGCTTACCTCAACCTGGCCAAGGCTTTTGATACAATATCCCATTCAGGCATTATAGATAAGCTCATTAAATTAGGTATAAACCCTTTTATCACCTGCTTACTAGCCAACTGGCTCACCAATATGACCCATGAGGTCAAAATACAGTAGGTGAAGTCACCTTCACCAAGAGGCCAGTCACTACCAGAGTCCTCCATGGCTTGGTACTGAACCTACTCCATTTTGGTGTCTATTTCCCTGAAGTGGAAGCAAAAACTGAATGTTATGGCTGACTAAGTTTGCAGATTATTGTAAACTAGGGGTTATCATTGACTCCCTTGAAAACACAAGCATTCTTCAAAAAGGTCCAACTCTGACTAACAAATGGTACCAAAGCCACAGTCTTAAAATCAAATGAAAAATTGTACCCTTTACGAAGTCAACCATCTTGGATAATTGCCATGTTGATAATATGCCCCTAAGGGTCGACTTAGTGGTCAGGGGTCTGAGTACACATGTAGACAGCAGCCTTACTTTGGACCACCATGTGGAGACAGTGGTGAGGAAATTATTTTATGTTGTATAACTTATAAGTAAAGGCATGGCATCTATGTCCAAAGAGGTAATTATCCCATTGTATCCTGCCCTTATCAAACCAGTCATAGGGCACGATGCTCCCTTCTGTATGTACCAGACCAAGCATGTGCAGCAAGTAGAATGACCTCACAATTTCCTTAAAAAAAAAAATACAAGGTGTAACAAACCTGCCTTACAGAGAATCCTTTAAAGTCCTTTCTCTCTGCTCAGTCTCCTGTAGATGGCTGAGGGGCAATCAATGCCTGGAATCTGCAAACCCCACACTTATAAATCTCTTGCATATTTGTAACTCACACACACACACACACACACACACACACACACACACACACACACACATGCACGCACTCGCACACACACACACACACACACACACACACACACACACACACACACACACACACACACACACACACACACACACACACACACACACACACTTCCCAAGAAAGTAGCAGTGTCAGGGCTTACCACTGGCAAAAGTGCTTTCTGAATCCCAAGACAGATGTTTATATTTAGTTAAGATTAAAGAATAGGTATAGCCTGATATTTTATTTTAAATCACTATGAATATTAATTTGGGATTTCTATTTAGTTGAAAAAAATGTTTTGTTTTTGCCTTGCTGTCACTTCAGAATGATACTTTCCAAAATTGTTTTCACTGATGAAAGGTGTTTTACTAGAAAGGCATTACCTGCTATATAAACATTTTTCTATTTATTCATTTCTCTCTGTAGTAGCCATTTTGGTGCTATTTATTACTGCCGCACACATTTGGAAATAGTCATGTTTTCATACATGACTTGGTTATCTGTGAATAGCAACACTAAGCAGATGCAGAAATAAGATCAGTGAAAATTATTTGCAATGAATAAAAAAAGCAAAGTCTTTTTTGAAACCATTCCCATTTCTCACAAAAGAGTAAGTTGTATAACATTCACATTTAAGATGGTGTGAATTATTTAATGAAAGCCTGAGGGTTCAGGTTACTTTTTTTTTTGCGAATATCATGGGCAAGTGTGGCTAAGTACAGTTGTGTTTATCATATGTATCATAGGATCATAGGATCATAGGAGGTTACTAGGCAAATGGCCCTGGGGCCCTTACAAGCCTATTCAAGAGTTTATCCCCAAAAAGAAATCTCAGTCAGCACCTGTCACCCCTGTTAGTGAGGGACACAGGTGGAACCCCTGAGATAAATATGAGTTTTCCCATGCAGTCATCAAGGCTGCACTTGAAAAGGGTCAGCGAGGTGCTCATTTTGACGTGTATGGGAAGTCTATTCCAGAGACGGGGCAGCCTCTGGGAGACAAACCTGCCTCTCCAGCAGGTTTTGTTAATGTCACATATTAGGTTCAGGGCTTTTGAGCAGGTAGTGCATGAGGAGTTAGACTTATGGATATGGAGCATCTCTAGTAGGGCAGTGTCTGAGATTGCATTGTAGGCGAGACACAGATCACCCCTGAGCAATCTGTATGATACCAAGCAGAGTGAGTGTGATTTGAGCCTGTCTACATAGGACAGGTTTTGGAGGCCATGGATTCTCTTTGTGAGGTATTTCTGTGGCCTTTCCAGTTGGTGCAGATATTTGAAGAGGTACATCCCAAATGGGGCGTTATACTCAATTATTGGTCTAATGAAGGAGGAGTATAGAGAGAGATAATAACCTCCTTTTTTTAGATGCAGTCCCTTTACTTATGAGATGAACCAAGTAAAAGGGTTTTCTGGCCGCTGCCTCTACATGATTGTCGAATGTTAGGTTGTTATCAACTTGAGTGCCCAGGTCTCTCACCACAGGTTGTGTGCTTAGGGGGTTGCCGTTGATGTGGTAATCAGTAGGGGTTGTGTTTTTGCCGAATGGTATGATGACACATTTTTGTTTTGCATTTAGCTTGAGGCCATGACTTTGGCACTAGTCATTAGTTGCTATGAGACCATCTTGCAGTATGTTAACATCATTTGGGGAGTCAATGACAGCACCAAACTTATAGTCGTCAGCAAACTTGGTCAGCCACGGGCCTTTTGTCTTTGCCTGTACCTCTGAGAAATAGATGCCAGACAGTAAGGGGGTCACAGGACAGATCCCTGGGGAACTTCACTAGTGACAGGTCTGTTATTGGAGCTGGAGGTGCTATTTTGACTTTGAGGGTCCTGTCAGTGAGCCAGTTGGCCAACCACCTAATGAGATGATAGGGATTTACGCCAAGTTGTGTTAGCTTTTAGATGATGCCTGAGTGAGGGATTGTATCAAAAGCCTTGGCCAAGTCCAGGTAAGCTGTATGTACTGACTTTCCCTCATCTATGGCCTTGGTGACAGTCTAAAAGAAATCAACCAGGTTCAACAGGAAAGATCTGCCCTAGACAAATCCAAACTGGGTGGGGTCAAATGCTTGCAGATTGCCTGTGTCCTTGTTTATGAGATCCATATTAATTCACTCCATGGCTTTACAGATCAGACTGATCAAGTTAATGGTCAGTAGCGGCACCACCTTTGTGCAAGAGGATGACAATGGTGGTTCTCCACTCTGCTGGAATGAAGCCAGTACTTAGGCTGTGGTTGAATAGGGTGCTCAGTGGTGAAGGTGATAGAGCAGAATACATCCTGGGATATTATCAGGTCCCATGGAAGCTGTGTTTTTTGCCTTGGATAGGGCCTGTAATACTTGATCTATGGAGATGTGAGGCACGGGACAAGTATCATGGATGTTGAAATGGCCTTTGGTGGGGACAGGAGGGTGAAGTTTGTGCTGTACCTATCTGCTAGCAGATTGGCTAAGTCAACAGGATCAGTGTAATTGATACTGTTAAGTACTAGTTTGGAACAAACCTGGCCTTTGCCATGGACGTTCGTGACGAAATTAAAGAAGACTTTATGGTTTCCCTTTGTTATGGAGGCTAGTTTCAATTCATAATTGGCCTTGGAGGTTTTCACTAGTGATCTAATTTCTTTGTTGAGTCTAAGGAGGGATATTTTCCAATGTGGAATTTGTTCCCTTTTACCCTTGGACAACATTTTCTTCCTTTCGTTGTAAAGCCTGTTGATAGAGGATGTCCACCAAACAGGTTTGGGTTTCCTTGAGGAGCAGGTTTTAGTTCTATTGGGTATGGCTGAGTCCATGCAGTTGTACAGGTGCTTGTAAACTGCATTGACATACTGTTTATTTATTTATTTATTAACATTTGTTGACCGGGAAAGTCCACTGGGTCAGAGACCCATTTTCAGTGGAGGCCTGTGGAGAAAAGCTCCACAAGCAACATACAAAGAAAGACAATATTTAAAATACAATTTAACAATGTTACTGATATAACAAGGAGAAAAAACATAGAATATATACATACTCAGAAGATATGACAGGGAGAAAAAAAGAAGAATCTTACAATTGGTAGCAATGTTACATCATTACCTTCTTTGGTGAGATTCCAGTATCCTGTATAGTAAGAATATACTAGTAAATGTGTAGACTGGGTTTTGTAAAGGTTTTGTCATTTTAGTATTTGGGGAAGCATACGTTTAAGGTGGTTAGATTTTGAGGCAGGTGCAGGATGGATTGTCTAGATAATGTGTTTTTAGGGCTACTGTAAAAATGTTTGGGTCATCAGTTTGGGTTATTTCAGATGGAAGGTTATTCCATAGCTTAGCTATGGTATGGGAGAACAAACATTGTCCTGCTTTTTTGTTGGGTTTAGTTACAATAAGCATCAGTTTACAGGAGGATTTTAGTGTTCTAGCGGGGGGGGTGTTTGTAGGATTGAGTTAAGGGCAGGGCAGTCATTTGGTTTAGAAATTGGTTTGTGGGCTAAGGTTATTTGGATGCATTGTAGATGGTGGGAAAACTCTAGCTATCTTAACTCAGTGATGGCATGGCAGTGATGAGAACAGTGTGGTTTCTCGGAGGTGAATTTGGCTATTTTGTTGTAACAGGATTGTAATTTATTACAAAGGGTTGTGTGCAGGTTAGTAAAAATGGCACTACCATATAGAAGGGAAGGGATGAGTAGGGTATTGGCTAATTTTATTTTGGTATATTTATCCAGGTAGAGTTTGTGGCAGTATAGCTTAGCTAGTTTGAAATGGGTTTACTTTATTGCAGTTAGGATGTGTGGTTCGTATGTTATGTGAATTTATCATCTATTGTTATACCTAGTAATTTGGTTGTTTTCACTAGTTCAATTTCTGTGCCATCTTTAGCCAGGATTTTGAAGTCAATGTTAGGTGGTTTTGTTGAGAAAAGTAAAAGTTTAGTTTTTTGGGGGTTTAGCATAAGTTGTGCATCAATAAGCCATGATTCAATAGACGTAAGGGCCTGTTATGTAACTGTGAAGAGGTCTAAGAATTTTTTAGAGGTGGATATCAGTGTTGAATCATCGGCGTTTGCAGGTCATTGATGAAGATATTGAACAGTAGTGGACCTAAAGTGAATCCTTGTGGTACTCCTATATTTTATATAGTTTAGCAGAGAAATAATCTTTTTATCTTGTATTACTAGCTTTTTTGATTTGTTGCAGAGTTGTTTGAAGTGGAGCTGATTTTGTTGTGTTCTGTCTCAGCCATATTTTCCATGCTTTGTTTTGAAGAAATATAGTTTGTTTGGTTAGTTTTGTTAACCAGGGGGCATGGTTAGTTTTGGTTCATTTAGTACACATAGGAACTAGGCTACTGAGAGTATTTAAAAAGAGTTTGTTGAAATAGTCAACAGCTTCATCTTAGGGGAGTATTTTTAGTGGGCTCCAGTTTTAGGAGTTTAAGATATTTATAAATGTATCCTGGTCAAAGTGGGCAAGGTTCCTGGAGGTTTCATATTGAGTGCATTTTGATTGCATGAAGGTGAGTCCTTTAGGTATAAGCTGGAAGGTGGTCACTTAATGTGTTTGGTAGGGTGCCTGAGCTAGAGTAGTTTTGGGGATGTGTTACAAGTATCTAGTCTAGGGTTGATTCAAAGTCTGTTGTTCGACCATGAGTGGGAGTAGTGATGAGTTGGGTAAAACTGTGAAGGGTTATGCTGTTTACTAGAGAGGGGGAGTCTAAGTTTAACCAATTAATATTGGTGTCTCCTAGTATTATAGTTTCATGCAGTATATTCTGATTTATCCAAGATAAAAAGTTTTCAGGTATATGGATACTGTGGCCTGGGGGAATATAAATTACTGCTATGCATATTTGTTTGTTCCTATTTATGTGAAAAGATGTGAGTAGTAGCTCAACATTACCAAAAGTGGGGACAGATTTTGCATAGGTTGTTATTTGTAGTTATTTTTAACAGATTAATGCTACACCGCCTCACTTTTTATGAAGTCTGTTTGAACAAATTATATTATATCCTGGATGGAGAATTTCAGTCTCAGCAATGTGTGGTTTCAGCCATGTTTCTGTTACTGCAATAATGTTTGGGGTGTGAGCAGCTAGCCAGGCATGGAACTCAGTAGTTTTATTGCAAACGCTGCAAATATTTATTGCCATAAGGTGAAGTATGTTTTGAGATGTGGGATTAGTTAGCCTAGTGGTATATGTATGGGTGTAGGGAAACCTTTGGTTAGCTTGGCTGGCAGTGGGTGTATGAATATTGATTGGGCCTGGATTTGGGTGGATATCTCCACATTGTATTAATGTGAGGAGTTGATAAAATATGGTGTGAGATTGTTGTTTATCTGGGGTGGGCTTGTAATATAGTACTAGACAAAATGTAAATTTGGGGGTAGGCAGTAGTAGTTTTAATCTGTCTGAGGTAATGGTATTAGTTGCTAGTAGAGAGGGAGAGATGTTTGAGTAACTAAGTTTGTTAAGCTGTATGGGAAGAGTTTGTATGCTGCTATGGGTTGGTGGGGGTATATGGTTGCATGTATGGATGTAGTTTGTATTAGTAAGAGTAGTGTGAAGATGTGGAATATGCAGGGAATGATACTTAATAAGTGATGGTAAGTGTGGAATAGAGGGGCCATGATGATTGAAGAGTTATGTGGGTGTGGTTGATAGGGTGGGAATTTTAGTTTGATGATGGTGTGGGGGGTTGATTGGATGAAGGTGAGAGAGGGTTGGGTTATGGATAGCGATAAATGCAATGAGTATGGGGGTGGGTGAGAATGGGTGTAGGGTAGGGGAGCGAAGTGAGCCCAGAGCAAAGTGGAGGGCAAATAGAGCGGGGAAGAGCCTGGGCTTGAAAACAGCCAAGCAGCAGACAAATAACAGCAAAAAACAATCTCCAAAAAGTTATAGCAGCACTGCAGGTGAGAAAGACATTAAAGCCTCACATGCACTTTGAAAGTTTCATTTCTATCTGATCTAAAAGGTCTACTATAAATGTCTGTAAGATTAGGTTTGCAGTTCTATAGGTGGAGCAAAGAAATATATGGGTATGTATTGTGGAAGAAATATGCAGCAGTAGGAGGGGTGGAGGGAGATGTTTCCAGTGTGGGTCAAGAGGGGGAGCAGTACAGGTACTGGGCTAAAACCAGTTACAGGAGAGGCAACTAGGTAAGTATACAGTATAAGGGAAGCATATTGGTTAAGTAGGTAAAAGTTAGACCTTACAAGAGAGAGAGTGAGATATACGGAGGCCACTCTGCAGCGAAGTCTCTTAGAGTAAAATGACTATTTATACATTAAAAACATATTGTTAGAGAGCTGGACATACATAGTTTGGCGCAACTGGGAGACTCAGCTGTTTTGGTCACTCACAGATGCTGTAGGGAGCACGGTTGCTTTTCATGTAGTTCAGCCCGTCAAGGGAGAGGTTTGACTGGGATAGCTAGTGTATTTTTAGTTGCAGGGCTTACTAAAAAGAAAAATGGAGCAGACAATGCAAAATATTAATATAGGTAGCTTCAGGCAGATAGATTTGTGTAAAAATACTAGTATATTGCCATGTATAACTTCTCAATAATTAATCTCACTGGTGACATTATTCTCGCAAAAACCCATAAGGCTATGGTTAGTTCTTAAACAGGATTGCATTAAAAACAATGAAAAACTATTTCAAACAGTGATACTGTGTCACAAACTCCATGAGCATTTGTCTTAAACTGTTTCTTACATGCAGCATTGCAACAGCTTACAGCAGCATACCTAGTGTTTAACAGTAATTACAGCTGTGTAGTTCTGATATTACGTAGGCATCTTTAAACTATAGTTCTATGTTAGACACCTTTCTGTAACCTTTGTAGTGGGTATGATCCCTCTAAACTCTATCCATCACATTAAAGTTAACTGTTGAAAAACAGGTATTTGTCTTAAAAGTACTTTGTGTTTGTGGTACGCCGTATTCTTTTTAGCATAGTTGTCTGCATCCTCTGGGGGGGGGGGTGAAGTTAAAGATACCATACCTTAGGAGGTTGTAGACAGCTTTTGAAAAGTTTTTAGCTTGATTTCAGCTGGGAGTGGGTGGGTGGGATAGAAACTTCAAATGAGACAGTCCGATGATCTGACCTAACAAGGGAAGGACATACTATGGGAGTGGTGCTGCTGTCACCCATTTTGCTGAGATCCAAGCCCAGAATGTTATCTCCCCTTGTGTGGGATGAGACAAGCTTTTCTAGATCTAGTGCATTAGAACTGATGAAGTCAAGAAATCATTGAGACAGTGCATTAGTGCAAGAATAGTTCACCCAGTCTATGGTGGGGTAGTTGAAGTCACCAAAGATCAGGGTGTTAGGGGGTACCTTGATGTAGTCTAGTAGATCCAGGTAAGAGGAGTGGCTGTGCTGAGTCATGGAGGGGGGTCTATAGCTAGCTATATCTTGGATGGGTGTCTTGCCAACTGTCAGCTGTACCTGGAGTAGTTCCAGTGCATCATGCTGGCAAATAAGTCTGGAGATGTGCCTGTCCTTGATGAAGATAGAGACTCCACCACCCCTAGTCTTCCCAACCTCATTTTGAGGTCAGAATGTGTGGAATGAGGTATAGCCTGATAAGGCAGGGGTGCTCTCTGCAGCTCTGAACCAAGTTTCTATGACCGCACAGACATTAGCATCTATCAGTGCAAGGAGGGCTTCCAGTGAGTCCATTTTTCAGGTTTAGGCTCCTAGTGTTAACCAGTATGACCTTCAATTTGATTTTTGACAGATCTTTTATGTTGGAAGGTTTGTCTTTGGGACATTGCCTAAAAAAGGCACAATAGGGTAGGCGAGAGCCTTGGCCTGGATCCGGTAACTCAGTGATGACAGGTGAAGGCCATCTCTGGCAAAGCATTAAGGCCTGTCAACCATGTCATCCCAGGCAGACAGATACTGGATCCCCTTGGAATGACACCAGAAACTAAGCCAATTGTTGAAGTTAATATTTTTTGTTGGTATTGGGGTATCATTCTTGGTGAAGGTAGGATGCTTCTTAGGTCTAGGGTCTTACCTGCCTGGAGCACATACTCTGAGAGTTCAATCATGTCTTCTTATAGTCCAGGGAGGTACGTCTTAAGTCATTCACACCAACATGTACAATGACACGGTTGTACTTGTACTTGTGCAGATACTGAACTGCATGCATGATGTGGCGGATTCTGGAACCTGACAGACAACTGACCATGGCCTTATCCTTGTCAAGCCAGGTGAGGGGGACATCAGTGTGTCTCACAATTGAGTCACCAATGACTATGTCTTGTGGGCTGTGATGGTTTATTGTTTTGCTTTATGGGCTGTGTCTGTGAGACACTGGTGTGTTGTTTGCTGTGTGTGATCTATTTGGTGTTGTGTGTGGAATGTTTGGGAGTGTGTTTTGGAGGTCTCTGCTGTTTAGGTAAGTTTTTATTGAGGACCTTTGCATAAGTGTGTGTGTGTGTGTGTGTGTGTGTGTGTGTGTGTGTGTGGGTGTGTGTGGGTGTGTGTGTGTGTGTGTGTGTGTGTGTGTGTGTGTGTGTGTGTGTGTGTGTGTGTGTGTGTGTGTGTGTGTGTGTGTGTGTGTGTGTGTGTTGCATATGGCTGTGTGATTTGAGTGGTGTGGTGTTTGTGCTGGCAATCTCCTCTTTGTCAGGAATACTGACTGTGGCGAGAGAGAGCATGGACTCCAGGTTACTGATGTACATGAATTTCTCACAGGTGGGGAAGAGAGTTGTCAGTAAACATGAGGTAGTTGCTACACTGTCTCAGTATGCACATGTCAACCATGCTGACAGGAGAAAGTGATGGGAATTGTCCAGACATAGTGTTCTGAATGCTTGGGAAGACTAATGGAGAGAGGGTTTTGTTAAGGGTTCATCCACAAGAGTGTAGACCACAAGAACCTTCTTAAATGTAAAGTAACTGGCTTGAAGCACAAGTGCTAAGACCAAAGTTTAAAATGCTTAGAATAACAGATAAATTTAATTATGCTACTTGTTGTGTCTTTCGGCTTATCCTGGTTAGGGGTCGCCACAGCGGAACTCCGGTCCACTAATGTTTGGTAGTGGATTTTTACGTGCCGAGTTACCAGCCCTGATGCACAACCTTCAGTGAAGGCACGCCCATTCATGCATGCCTCCACACAGAAGACGCTCTAGCTGAGAATCGAACGCAACAATGTCTTGCTGTGAGGCGACAACGCTACTGCAACACCACTACTGCGATAACTATGCTACTAACATGCAATAATAAATGCAGCAGAATAAAAGCATTTGAACACTTATGAGCACATAGCAAAAATAAGGTAATAAAGTATGTAAAAGAACACAATTGCAGTAAAAGTAACTGAATAAAGTGTAAACATTTTTTATTTTTTTTTAAGTGGATGGGGAGGAAACAGAAGATAGTTCAAGATTAGGGAACTAAGGGAGGTGCCCTGCCCAAATGGTCTCTCTCTCTCTCTTCTTAGTACAGTGAACTGATGAGATAGGACAGGGAGGAGTGTTCAAAGTCAAAGAAGCAAGGGGGTAGTCCTACCCAAATAATATCACTGCACTATGTTGAGTGATCAAATGAGATTGAACTGGGAGCAGTGACCAAAATCAGATTTACAACAGGGGCGGACAAATCCAAAGCCACCAAGTTTAAGACAACAACACTTGGGAGGGAGGGTGGGAAAAAACAACAAAAGAAAAAAAACAATAACGCAAATATGTAAATAATAAAGCAAATATATAAATACATCACAGTGCAAATTGAGTTGCAAAAAAAGTATACTTCTCAGTTTGAAATATCAGATAATAATAGATCCCAACTGTGCACACAGCCAGGAGAATTTAGATCTGCTATATCAGCTCTGCACAAATTCACAGAAATGCAGTTTATACTGGAAGTGCAACACAGAAAATACACCTCAGGCAATGACTAACAGCTAAGATGGGCTGGTTCAACACCCCCCCACCTGAAACTATCTTCTGAGCTACCCTGAAAAACAAACAGTAGACAACAACAAAGGACAGAAACAATAAAGCAAATATATAAATAATAAAGCAAATATATAAATACAGCACAGTGCAAATTGAGTTGCAAAAAAGTATACTTCTCAGTTTGGAATATCAGATGGTAATAGATCCCAAGTGTGCACACAGCCAGGAAAATTTAGATCTGCTATATTAGCTCTGCACAACTTCACAGGGTTGCAGGCCATGCAGAAATTAAAATTAATTAAAAAGAAATAACATGGTTTATGATGTTTTATATGTGGTAGACTTCTGTGGACACCCCGATGGTTTCATTAGAGAACAGATAGGGGGAGATAGGAAAGATTGAAAAAGGGAGACAAATAAAGAGGGGGGCATGCAAGAAAAATGTTGAGAGTTGCTTGTGCTGAAGGAGGTGGGAGATAAAGAGCAGTATGTTTTTGTTAAGGGATAGCCACCCCTATTTTTTTTTTCATTTTTTTTTTTTATGAGAGGGTAGGAAATAGGTAAGAGGGTGTATGAGAAAGGATAAGGGAAGAAAGGCTGAGGAAGTGCCAGCAGGAGTATCCATCCTTAGAGCCTCAAACACATCCACTGCTAGATGGTGTTACAATGGAAGACCTTGATGTTGAGGGGGTAGGGACCTGTGTTGGTGCAGTAGGCAGCCACAACTGGAAGAGCAAGTCTTCAACACACTGAAGAAAGGCTTTGATTGGCTGAATTATTCTCTACTCTACCTCCACCAGCATTTCCTTTACCAAGCTGCAAAGCCCACTTTTGGTGAGGTTTGCAGGGCTGCCACTCACTGAGATGCTTACAGGACTGGGTTGAAGATGTCCCCAGATAGGCAGAGAGTGAGCATTTCCTAGCCTGTGAGCAACGTGCCCAGCATGGTCCTGAGAGATTTGAATCTTTAAAAATAGAAAAATAAATGGGAAAGAAACAAAACAGTAAAGGAAAATGAAACTCATAAAAAATAAGAAAAAAACAAAGAAAAAGGTAATTGGGAGACACAAAAGAAAAACTGCACAATGAATCCACACATCTTGTTTACTTGCTATTTCATATAGTGGTGACATATTAAAGTGAAATCTTCACTGAAGAAAAACTTGTTTACACAATGAGAGTAGTTATTTGGGGAGTGCTTGTGTACTTGGGAAGAATGATATGAGCAGTGCTCATGATGAATTTATATGGCAAGTGCTTGTGACTACTTAGAGGAGAAATTGATGGGAATTGTCCAGACATAGTGTTTGACTATGAAAGTGTTTGACATAGACATAGAACCTTCTTAAATGTAAAGTAACTGGCTCACTCACAAGTTCTATACATACTATATATATATGGACATAAATATAAATACACACACATATATATGGGTCCCCTACTATTTACCGAAATGCCGATTCGCCGACACGCGGAAGAGGAACGCGAAAGGACCGACAACGCAGTTGACCGACACGCTGGAATCCCGACAGCCGGAAGACCGACAAGGGGAATGTGTAAGCGCGACCTGGTAAGTATGCGATAGTGAGGGATTTAGGAGTAGGGAGTGGACAGGTAAGTGTGCAATAGTGAGGGATGTAGGGTTAGGGTGTGTGATAGGTGAGTGTGGGGTAGTGTCGGAGCTTGGGGTTAGGGGTGGGTAAGTGAGTTAGGGTTAGGGTGCAGGTAGGGAGAGTGTGCGGTAGTGTCGGAGCTTGGGGTTAGGGGTGGGTAAGTGAGTTAGGGTTAGGGTGCAGGTAGGGAGAGTGTGCAGTAGTGTCGGAGCTTGGGGTTAGGGGTGGGTAAGTGAGTTAGGGTTAGGGTGCAGGTAGGGAGAGTGTGCGGTAGTGTCGGAGCTTGGGGTTAGGGGTGGGTAAGTGAGTTAGGGTTAGGGTGCAGGTAGGGAGAGTGTGCGGTAGTGTCGGACCTTAGGGTTAGGGTTTGGGTTAGGGCTAGTGGATATGTCCTGTAGTGTACTGTGTTGTTTACGTGTAGTGTGTCGGTGTTATGGTGTTCGGTGTTTTGCGTTGTCGGTACTTTTTGTTGTCGGTCGTTTGGTGTCGGTGATTTATGTGTCGGCAAATCGGCGTTTCGGTAAATAGTAGGGGACCCATATATATATATATATATATATATATATATATTTATATATATATATATATATATATATATATATATATATATATGTGTGTGTGTGTGTGTGCGTGCGTGTGTGTGTGTGTGTGTGTGTGTGTGTGTGTGTGTGTGTGTGTGTGTATATCTTAGAAAATATATCAAGGATAATCTGCTTTACTTCTCACACAATTTGTGAACAACCAGGTTCATTTCAGACCAGCTCTCATATTCCACTGAAAACCCCTATAAACCTACTGCTGCTCATTCTAGACATCATTACCCAGTATGAACACAGCTAACAAATTAAACTTCACCCAACCTAATCAAAGGGGGTTCTCTCTCTGGTTCCCAAGTTCTAAAACTCTCATAGCTATCTTCCTATGAGCCTATCTAAGCTCGTAACAATTTCTATAGCCTCTCTCTAAGCTCTCAACAACTCCTACAGCTAACCTCACACAGCCCAACCTTGTAAATATTGTAAATAGCATTATACTGTTGATGTGTATATGTAAAGCATATTTACATTTTCTTAAAAGGTTTGTATGTAAACTGTTTCCACACCTAACACACATCTGTTTTCCTCAAATGAAACTGTATGATCCCTACCTTCAAGCTTAATACATTTGTTAACTATGCATGATATTGAATGCATTAATGAGTGACTATTCTACATAATATTATCAAGCACAAGGCACAAGTTTAAGTCTCACTTTAGGTTATTGGCTAGGCTTTAAATGGCCCTTCAGGGCAGTTAGCCTAGTATTCACCTGTTAACCTATATGTAAAAAAATATGTAAGGGACATATGTGTAATTGGACTGAAAAGCCATTGGATGCTTAAAGAAGAAATATAACACAATGAAGGTCAAGAATGATAAACTGTGGTGAGTGCAATGCCGAAAAGTTGACGCAGATGCAATAAATACCTCAATTATATAAGGTAATTTTTTGTGTGTGTGACTGTGTGTGTGTGTGTGTGTGTGTGTGTGTGAGTGTGTGTGTGTGTGTGTGTGTGTGTGTGTGTGTGTGTGTGTGTGTGTGCGTGTGTGTGTGCGTGTGTGTGCATGTGTGTGTGCGTGTGTGTGTGTGTAAAATGGCCCAGTTAGGTATACCTGGTGGTTACTGTTACTCAGGCTCAAACAAGAGCCTGAATTATCTACCCATAACACCACTTGTGATTCAGGGAGTTGAGCTTATAGCTCTCAACTGTCCAGATTTTCACAGAATATTTGGCTCATACTTTGGGCTGTTCCTCTTAAAATTTGTGTTTATCTGGCAAATCAGTGAGAACTGAATTCACTAAATAATGATAGCTCTTTAAATTTCAGTCTCCCTATCTTTCAGAAAAGACATGTTAACTCAAAACACTTTATTTTAGCAACTTTCTAAGATTATACAAGCAATATTTAAAATGTGTTTCCTGGTTTTGGGCCTCCCCGCCAAATAAAATTTTGGCTTTTTCCAGATTTCTTGTGCTGTAAAGTTGAGAGATTTAGTAGATTATTAAGTGGAATTTACAAGGAGCTGAGAGCTTCAGGGGAAGAGACGTTTAATGCTACTTATGCTAAGTTGCTTGCATTGTTAGTAACACAACAGGTAGTATACTTGCTTTTGATGCAGAAGGCTGTGGGTTCTACTCCCACAGTATACAGGTGGATTGCTGATACTGTACTGTGTTGTACTTTAATGGGAGTAGATGTTGCACGCCTATGAATGTCCTCCTTTGGAGGAGTTACCTAGCAACTATGAACCTGTCATCAGGTTGCCATCCATTCCCCATTGCAAAATTACTAGCTTCACATTTTGTAATGTAGCATACGCAAATTTATTGTTAAAGGGCAGCAGGTACTTTATTTGTAGATGAAACAATGAAATATAAAGATGTTTGCTAGCAGCAACCTCTTCATTAGTTACAGATGTCTTTAATGTGGAATTATTTAGATGACTTACTTCTGCAGAGATTTTGCATATTTACTGATATTGGTGGATTGTAATGACAGAAGTTTGAGTGGCCTTTTGTGGTTGAAATTTTCTGAAATGGGTGGTTTTGACATTATTGGTTCATACATTTTGTTTCATTGCTCACTAGAAGACTGTTCCAAACTACAAATTTAAAACACATTCAAGTGGTGCTGTATTATACAAGAAATATAATTTAATACAATCAGGTTAATACAATCAGTAAAGTGAATCAAAGAATGTGTACATGTATGCTTACTCACAGGATGCAGGAGCTCAAAATAGGGGAGGAGACCAGTCACAATGGTGTCCCCCAGTGTTCGGTGCTGAGACTTTTTCTGTTTAGCATACACATCTCAAAAGTAAAAGGAAATACCAAAGGGCTTTGGCCAACTAAGTTTGTAATGACTGCAAGCTAGGAGCAGTTATTGAATCCCCAAATGACTTAACCATCATGTAGGAAGGTTTGTCCCAAACAATAACTAGTGCCAGAATCATGAATTGAAACTAAACTCCAAGAAATATGTTATCATATCCTTTGGGAAGTCATCTACTCCAGGGAACTGCCAAATTGACAATGCGCCCTGAGAAATGACCCAGTTGTTTGGCATTTGAGAACCTGTATGTACAGTGAACTTTTGACCAACATGTGCCCAGATTCATAAGAAAGTCTTTCTATATTGCACAGCTTATAAACAAATTGATTGTGACTAGATCTAGAGATGTTATTGTCTCCCTTTACAAAGCCCTCATTAGGCCAATCATTTTGTATAATGCCCACTTTGGCATGTATCTGCCCAAACCCATGCAACAATTGGAATAGCCACAGAGATACCTTACTAAAAGGATACAAGTCCTAAACAGTAGGTCTTGCATGGACCACCTCAAAGATTTATCACTATACTCATTATCCCACAAAGTGCTTACAGGTGACTTGTCTGGCATACAAGGCATCCTATGACTTAATATAGATGGATCTACTGAACATCAGTAAGTCAAATGGCATCAGAAATACTTAGTCCAGGTATCTAAACTGAATGTTGTGGAGAGATAGATATATATCCAGAACAGGCTATCCATTCAAGTAAAACAAAGCTCATCTCCGTCCATATTCAAATGCAACTTTGATCTAAGGATGGATAATAGAAAATGTACTCCAGGATTGGTCCTCATGCCAGTAATGGATGGAGTCAGTTCCTAAATACTGCATCCCTTATAGGGGTATCCTCAAATTATCTGTAGTATGATCACATTTATTCTCACTAGGGCTAATATGCACTTATCAGCCATGGGACAGGTAAGATCAATTAGGAAATGTTAATTCAAGCAT
Organism: Protopterus annectens; assembly: GCF_019279795.1. Taxonomy (NCBI): domain Eukaryota; kingdom Metazoa; phylum Chordata; order Ceratodontiformes; family Protopteridae; genus Protopterus; species Protopterus annectens. The sequence goes on from NC_056744.1 coordinate 1,404,445,532, forward strand.
CAAAATGGAAATTGGCTAAGCTTAAAATGTTTTCCAAGTGAACCCATATTACGGTAGTAAATTATTTAAAAAAATGCCCATTTTAGATTGCTAAGTGCCCCTGTCACCCTCCACCCCCCCCCAGTCTTCAACAGCTTCTGGCACCTTTGTCCATTAAGGGGGAATGTGGTGTGTTCAATTTTAGCTACCACTGTTAAGATCTCATTAAAATTATGGCACAACATCTTATTTTTTTTGAAATATTAATGTTGTTCTTTCTGCTGAATGAAATAATTTTGTTTATAAATATCTTGATAGATTCCTTATTATTGATAGATTCCTTGTCATTTTATCTGTTTTGAAATTCTTACAGTTAGTCTATGTAGCCATCTATACAAATTTATGTGGATTCTAAGTATGTCTATCACTGACCCAGGTGACTCTGAGTTATTCTATTACAAATGCCAGCAGGGAGCGCTTGGATAAGTGCCTACAGCCCCTGTATCTTGTTGCACCACTGAACTATCAAATTCAATAATATATTTAATTTTATTGCCATGTCTGGATATAAAATATGGTGAAAAGTCAACTTTGCACATTAAAAACAGGATGCCCAAGAAGATCTTTATAGTATTTATTGATGGCATTACTGGTCTGGTGATTTTCTATACTATAATTTGAGGAAAAGTCATGAGAAATGTTCATAGCATTTTATATGAATCTGGTTAATAGATTCACTGTGATATTCTGTATTAGAACTACTTATTATTTCTTTGCATGTTCAAGCTTTGAAATCTCTTACCTCTTAATTAAATTATAGGATGAGTTATAATCTCTTTCTTGAAATAACTGAGTTAACCAAAATAATTCTTACTCAAAATGGTCATCAAAAGCAGTCAACTTCAAAAATGCTTGCTTGATTTTGATAACAACTGAAAACCAGGATGGAAGTTAATAAAATCCATCCAATAAAATTTATGGAAAAGAAAATAATTCTATCATTATAATGCAATTGCATAAAATGTAAATATAACGTACCAGAATGAAAATATTCTACCCATTCATTAATGTCATTACTAGTAACATGCTTAAATTATTAATATGTGTAACATAAAGAAATCACAAAAAGCTTCCGTTTTGTACAAAAAAAGTTATTTTCACACTTAGTAGATGCAAGGCTTGCTTATGTAGTGGCCATAGCAGCCCACTTAGCATTATTTACTTCCTTAATGCCAAATATTTAAAAAAAAAATATTCTTAAATATTAGCTCCAATAAAGTATATCTAATGTTAATTTCTGCACTTTCAAAACTGATCTTCTCAGCTAGAAATACTCATTATGGAATTAATATATGTTCTGCCTGTAGAATAACAGTATACAATGAGACATCAATTGTAACCACTAGTAATTCATTAGAGACACCATCAAACTGAAATTGCTTCAGTTTTCCAAGAAAACCACAGAATCTCTAAAATAGGAAGAGGCAAGCTGTACTGATTTATTTAGTCATCCAGATATACAACAAGGGGATGATTTGTTGAACTATTTGAATACATAATAAGGTAGAATGGCAGATCAGATTCATGTGTATGCATATGTATATGTATACGTATATGCATATGTATATGTATAGTATGCCTTTGAAAAATTATAAGTGTTTGCATCAATTTATTCATTATGCATCAAGTCAAGAAAAGTGAAATAAATGCACTCATATTGTAACCTGACTTCTCTATTACTTAGTTTATCTGGATGATCCAATAGTAAATGTAGTTTCCTGGAATCATATGCACCTACAGTAATAATAACAATGAGAATGCTCTTATCTGCTTGCATGAAACTTTCATTCTTATTTTGCCATAGATCTCTTAAAGCTCTTTTTTAATGTTTCAACAGCATTTATATTGTAATATTTATTCTTTACAAACATTACTTAAGAAACACTTCATATCATATTAAAAAACAGCAATGATTCGTAAAATTGATGGATTAAATGCACTTGTTTTATACTTCCTCCTCACTAAGAATCTATATTTCATCAGCTCCTTTCTCCAAGCCACACCCACTAAATAAAATGATAACTGCTTTCCTTCCCTTGCTCTAGCTGTTCATCCTCCATTTGTTTTCCTACCTCTCCTACGTCATATTCATAATACTAAATGCAGTGCCTTTCATTTACTAATATAATGTGTGAACCTTGTAAAATATGTCTTCATGTTACAGAACTATTTAACTCTTGGCACTAATTATACACATATAACGTTGTTACTGAAGTTACTTTTCGTAGGGCTTCACAGCAAAAATGTTTTACTCACTCACTTGTATTCATATAATATTTTTGTAGCACTTCTCCCCAGGCCTTTACTGAAAATTGACACTGCCTGGTCTAGTTTTTGTGGCCAACAAAAACAAAATAAATAACTTAATAAAAAGAAGAATTTGCTACACAGTATTGTCATTCAGTAAAAACATAAAATGTAATTGTCTAGTATGGGTTAAAACAAACATAAGGCTTTCCTGTTATACTAAATACCTTAAGATAATTGTTTTGGTTAAAAACATCTGTTGTTTTACTGTTATCTCATCACATAGCATTTTTTGCTGTGTCTGCTGTTTTGTGATTAATGCCCACTGATGTTATCATATGCCTCTTGTGTTTCAGATCTCAGGATCTTGCCTGATTGGCTTGTTCACACATTTAAACCTGATTGAACACTCCTGTTCACTTGGCACCCAACTAAGCAATGGCTTCTCATAATTTTTTTTCAAATCTGAAAAAATAGCTATTTTTCCAGGAAATGCATGCAGATATGTCATTAGCTAACTATTTAATTCCAGTTTACAGCTGGTTCTCCAAAATATATAATATAATATGGATATCCAGCACAATAACCAGAATACGTTGGAGAAAGAAAACAGCGGAAATCCATTAAAATTTCTAACTGCATTAGTAAATGCTAAAGTCTTTTTCAACATAATATGGTAGAAGATAACTCAGGTTATAAAAAAATGGTTCAGGCATTGTGATAAAACTGCAATGAGACAGTTCATTGCTAATCAGATATGTATTAACATTGTCTGAAGACTGCAGAACCACAAGACATGCATATTAGAAATTCACTACAGATTTGTGCATCCCAACATTTATCTCCTAGCTTGAAATTTGGTTTCCTCCTGAAACATGTCTGCTTCTGCATATCTTTTCCCGCCATTTTCTTTGCTTTACATTGATTTTCAGATATTGGTAATGAAGGTAAAATAGGTAATGCCATTTTTACCTTCTGATCATTAAAAATCAGGTGTTAACAGACTGAGTCCTTACAGTGCAATATTTATATTGCAACATGGCAATCATCACAGCTATTGCTAAATCACATTTTTCTAAAATGATTTACTATTTGAAATAGTTCCCTTAACTTCTCCATTATAGGCATTATAGTAGCATATTATAGTATATGTTTGGAATCTAACTTATAGAGAAATCCACTGATTTTGTGACTTTTATTTTAAGAACCTTTGACAGATAAGAATTCAAGTATTACCTGCATTTAGAATACACACTTTAATGTAATAATCCCAACTGTATTTGTGTTTTTTTTACTTTTATTATTTCCAGGGAAATAGAATAATAATCTACACCAATGAGACATGCAAGGCATTTATAAACTGCGACAGCTGTCACCACTCTCATCTCTATGATCTTTCTGAATCTTGGGTTGTTAGCAACTCTTTATTAGTGGCTTTAGTGTGGTATAACCTGCATTAGTATGCTATATGTTTTTATATTCCATTTATAACATTCTTGATAAATATTTTGCAGTTCTTGTTCTTTCTTTGCACATTTCTATTTGCAGATATCAGCCATTTATCTTTTTTTAATCTGGTTAATTTCAAATCTTATTGCTTCTGTAACTTCTCTTATTGCATACTTCTATACAAAGATGTGTTACTTCTAACTGGATCAACTTCTGAATCATTTGAATATTTGTGCATATATTTTATATGCAATATGGTTACCTTATTTAGTTACTAACTTAGCAGGGCATTTATATGACCTTGTCATCATTTGTCCACATTATTGAATGCTAAATATATTGCAATTACTTGTACATAATTGTAGCTTACTAATAACTTGTATTTTGAACTATTTTTAATATTTTCATGTTACCATCTATTGTGTGTATTCCATAGATCTGATATCTAGTGCTTTGAATTGCAATGTTCTGTTGTTTTGCCATGTGCCCCATGATGGGTTTCAAAGGGGTCTTGTGCAAGGCTGTCTAACTCAGTTAAAAAACAATAAATAAACAAATAAAACTTCTCATTTGCAAACATAAAACCTTGGGCACAACTTATTACATTGTACTAATCTACCATTAGACCAATAGTTTCTGGGAAAGGCTGGTTAGCAGAGAGTATATCCATTTATCTAGAAAAACAGCTTAGACCAATAGTAGATTCAACTTCTTCGATTCTTAGAGATACACAACAATTTAGGGACCCTAGCACCATTCAATGTAAGAGGGGATTTGAAAGAATCAGATTATATGGTAACGCTAGATGTAAAATCATTATTTAACAGTATACCCAATGACGTAGGTATAGATTTTCTCAGGTTATACCTAGTTCAAAAAGATCTACAGAATACTCAGATTATTAGAATAACTATGTTGATGGAATTGATCTTAAATAATAATGTTTTCTCTTTTGAGGGAAGTTATTTTCTACAAGTCACAGGAGTAGCAATGGGCACACCATGTGCCAATTCTTACGTGAATCTAGTCTTGGCATATTGGGAATATATTTACATACTTGAACATATGCTATTCTCGAAATTTATTAAATATTATAAGAGATTTGTGGATGACGTCTTTGTTATTTGGGGAGGAGATCTTGATACGTTGAAAGATTTTTATTACTTATATCAATGGAACCACTACCTTTCTGACACTTACTAGTGAGATATCACTGGATAAGATAGAATTTCTGGATGTATTAATAAAGAAAGTGAATGGAATGATAAGTACAGAGGTTTATAAGAAACCTTGCAGAAGGAATGCCATTTTACATAGGAATAGCATGCATCCACCACATGTGCATAGAAATGTAGTGAAAAATCAAGCAATTAGGTATTCTAGACTTACTAGTGAAGATGTGCTTTATAATGAAGCAATTAATAATATACAGGAATATTTTGTGAAAAGGGGTTATCATAGTAGAGATTTGAGAGCTCTACAAGAAGTAGAAAGAGAGAAAAATGGACAACCATATATAAACAGGAACAGTAATTTTCCTCAGGAAGTAAAGAGACAAGGTAATAATAAAGTGAAGAGATTAGTCATTCTGTACACTAATAATAATAGTGTGATAACACAGATAATTAAGAAGAATTGGAGAATATTAACATTAGACGAGGAAATAAAGGAATTAGTAGGAACATATCCTAGCTTCAGTTATAGGAAGACTAAATCATTGAAACGGATGCTATGCTATCAACATAACACAAAAAAGGGACTAACTTCATCCAGGAAGGGAACCTTTGCCTGTCACAGCTGTAACCAATGTAACTTCATTCTAAATAGAAATAGTTTTGAACATCCAGATACACAGGTCAACTTTGTATTTGACCATTATGCTGATTGCAAACCTAGGAACATAGTTTATTTAGCTATATGTCAGAAATGCAGTGATTTCTATGTAGGTAAAACTAATAGAACATTAAAAGAAAGAATAAGGGAACATATTTATGCCATAAATAGGGAGAATGAAGGAAATGCCCTGGCTAAACATGTTCACTACAGAATGATACAACACATAGTTTCAAGTTTTTAGTCCTAGAACATATACATGCCACTGAAACGTTAGGCAATATACGCAACTATACAGAGAAAGAAGAAGAGAAGTGGATTATTAGGTTACAGGCTGACAGAGGACACGGCCTTAATGACAGGTTTTCATTGAAACCCTTTCTGATAGATCGACCACTTAAGCATTAACTTTCAGTTGATACCAAGATGTATAATATACATGTTTTTTTAGGATTAGATATTTATTTAGAGACATATTGTGATCAATGATGAAGCTTTTTATACGTTTTTATAAGAATTTTTGTACACGTTTTGTTATAAGATCTTTTAAATATTATTTAGTATATATATGTTTTTTTTATGTATTATTATATGTACTATTAGGTAGCTTCAAATGAGCAACATGTGATTTTTATCAGTGTTTTTATTGGTTCTCATCTCAAGGGAATGTTATTTAAAGAGAATTTGAATTACTTGTAACTGTTGTAAAGTCTGAGGAAGCATCCATGGAGACGTGAAAGCGCTTACTTATCTGCTGGAATAAAGAAGTACTTTTAAACAATTTTGAGAGGTTTGCTTCGATTGTCGTGGAGTATCTTCCATTTTTAGTGCAAGTTTTTCATTGAGTGTTTTATTGGGAGATACCTTACCCCTGCAGTGTTTACTATTTTTGTGTGACAACTTATTACATCCTTGAATGAAGAAGTACCACTGAATTTTTTCGTAACTCATGATTATTTTCGCCTCAGGCCAGCCTCTCAGTGGAACTTATTTTACTAACTACATTTATGAGACAATACCAGAAATGTGGAGTTATTTTACTGTTTCTTCAATCACTGATAACCACAAAAATAGTAGCACCAATTCTTATTTCATTAACTCTTCAAGCTTCTTTCATAAATATGATCTATCAGTATATCATATGTGCAGTTCTTGCCTGGTCTGAAGTTCATTTTCCAACCATACTTCTGTGAATTAAATAACTTTCTCTCTAGTCTTTGGATCATAGATTCATAGGCAAAAACTAGGCTAATGACACTCAGGAGCCTTTTTAAGCCTAGTCAGAAATATTAGAAAGGTAGTAGTCCCTTTGATTTTGTAGGAGGTATATAAACTTAAGCAAGAGTGGGAAGCACTTACAAGCTTAGACTCTCTAACAGAGACATATGTGCCATACCTAGGATAAATTTATGCTTTCCATCCCTGATCCAAGTTTTGCTTGAATAAATGTAGGGATGAACTTCACTTCACATGGTTGGGAATCCTGTTCCAGAGAAGGCACAACCTTAGAGACACATCCTGTCCCTCCAGCATGTCCTATTTATGTTGCAGGTGAGATATAGGTCCCTGAACTTGGTGTTTCTGTTGCTATTTCTTTCTCAATGTGCAACAAGTTCACTTAGTCTAGATCAGAGGATGCTTTACAGGCTAGGCATGTTGTCTCTCAGCAACCTGTAGGAGACTGAGTATAAGGACAAAGCTTTGAGTTGGTCCACTTAGGACTTGGTTTCTAAACCATGTTTTTTTTTTTTTTTTTTTTCTGAAGAACCTTGTGGATACCCAGATGCTGCAGATACCTTGTCAGGTACATGCCAAATGGGGCAATATAAGGCAGAGTACAGCACACAATAAAATCTTTGGAACAAAATGCCATAATGCTGCTTATGACTTATACAACAGAGAATGAAATCCTCACTACTGTAGGCACATGACAGTCAAAGGCCAAGTTGCTGTCTACATATGTAGCCAAATCTCTGACTACTGGGTCTACTCTTAGGGGTGTATAATCAGAGTACAGATTTGCAGTGGTGGCTGTCTTACTGAAATATAGTATTATGTACTTCTTGGCATTACATTTAATACTGCAACTCTAGTGCATATCATTAGTCTGTGTCAAGCATTTTTGGAGAGTATTTGTGTCATGTGAGGGGGGGGATTCAATCATGGAGGTGTGTTGTACAAAGACTTTATGAATTCGCTTTTCAAATGTTTGTGATCTGCATCCACATGCAATTCCTGACCAATGAATTATGGAATTTCTCACATCATATACTGTTAGCTGTTCAATTTCTACCCAAGCATACCGATTTTAGCATTAGCAAATGTTCCACACCCATAGGTAAAATATGTACAGAATTTTAACTGGTAGCACTTGCAATTCATGTCATATATTTCTGTCATATTATTTTAGCATTGGTGTTTCTGTATCTAGCACCCTGAGCATGTGAAAACATTATCCTGTTTATAACTCCATTCCATAGCTCTATCCTGTTCTAGCAGCTTTATCAGCGGTATGGTCATTTCAGACAAGTACCAAGCAAAATTTGCAAGGTGCGGCATCTCAGAAGCCATTTTCATACCTGATTGTCTTCTGCCTTTGCAATTTACATGGCTGCACTGACTTTTCCTGTAATTAGCTTGAGGTATTCTGATATAAGAATATGACCGATCTATTTCATATTCATCAGTCTTATTTCATATTTGATTTTATTTAACTTGTCATTATGCTGCTTCACTCTATTAATACGCTATATGTCATGATTTTTTTTTGTTTCTGAACCCACACTAATAGATCACCAGTTATGTATACAGCAGCTTCCAAGCTTTCAGTTACTTGTGCAAAATGTCTTTTCCCGCTGCTGTTAAAATACCAAATTGAAATCTAAGTAATTTCTGCCTTCTTAAAATTGCCTACTACATGTACATAATCTGATGCTGTCTTAATTAAGCTTTATCTGTCAAAATCCCTAAATTGCATCTACTACTGCAAAATATTTAGTATTTGCATTTTGAAGTTGTAAGCATTGGTAACGCTGTCCTTCAATTAACTTCAAATATAGTGGGTCAATACAAATGTGAATGCTACTATATCTATATGGTCAGCTCTGTTGGCTTTAATTGGCCCTTGCTACCACCTAACCTTTACAATTGCTAGTACTCTCTAGGACAATGTAATACTGGAAAGCATAAGGATTTATTTGCATCTGATACATGTTCTAAATCCTGTAAATAAATAAAAATCACGAAGAATGTTCTATGGCTCTTTAAAGTATTTTGCATTCATTTTTCAAAATGCTTAAAGCCACACACGTTCTTTCTTTGCTTTTATGCTTCCAAACAAAGCTAGCGATATGCAACACAGGAACACAATAAGATGAGCTGAGAAAAATGAACTGCTCGTACGCCAAGGATCCAACTACGATTTATTAACACACAATATCACAGGTTTAGCGCTTTCAACTGAATAACAGTCTTCCTCAGAACAGTGAGATGCAAAACTTAAAACATATTTATACACTTCACTTGATTAATTAATTTCAAAAGCCCGCCAAATAACTTAAAAGGGCAATACATCATTTTCTATAATAATAGCTACTATGACAGCAAATGCATAATTGTATACAGAAAAATGGGAGAATATGTAAACATAGACTGTTTATGGAATTAAATATGAAGCTGTATGTGATTTAAAAAGCTAAAAATGGATATGTACATATCAATATAATTATAAAATATTTACAACATTACTACAACTGAAAAATTCTAATAAACATGCCTAAGCCCTCTAACTAATAGGTACTTTATGTAAGGCTAAATAAATAATAGAGCCACATGCCCCAAAAAAATACTGGTAAACTATATACAAATCTATCTAATAGCTGATGAACACGAATTATGAGGCTAAAGCTAAAAAGGGTTTGATACTGATAAAATCATTTAGGCCAGGTGGTCTCATGGAATCAGTTAAGATTTGCCATTTACTTTCCAATTGTGCCAATCTCATTTTCCAATTACCTCCAAAGGGTGTATCGATAACCTGATCGATAATGGAAAAAATAAAATTATGATCTTCACCCTTATCTGAAATATGCCTATATAACGCATTTTTAGTATCACACTTAGATATTTTATATAGGTGTTCGTAAATGCGTTTCTTCAATTGCCTCTCCGTCTTACCTATATAGTGTGCATTACACTTTGCGCATAAAGCAATATAAACCACCTGCTTGGTGTAGCAATTGCCTGTCCTGCATTTAATGATGGTGTGACAAATATCATCCAATTTTATGACCTTATCCATATTAATGTGATTACATTGGCGGCACCTTCCACATTTCGATGTACCTTTATATATTTCCTGTGCACGGTTATTATTACTAGCTCTTACTAGTAACGTCTTCATATTCGGAGCTGTCTTAAAAACTATTCGGGTTTACTACCCAATAAATTTTCAAAATCCATAATAGTTAATGTCTTCCAGTATCTCTCTAAAATATCCTTAATAATATAAGTGGTGGGGGTGTATGTAAGAATACAGACCCTTCCAAAACTATCTCCATCGAGAGATACCTGTTGCTCTATTTTATAACAACCTAACAAGGGTTTGTACTTACTTCCCCATTCCTTAAGCACATACTTCACTACATCCATAACCATTTTTTCTGGATAAGCCCTACTAATAAACAAGTCCTTAATCACATTTAATTCAAATTCCAAGATCTGTTTATTGGATGACATTCTCGCTGCGCGTATGCATTGTCCTTTAATAACATTTTTAAAAATGTATGGGGATGGTTACTACTAAAATGGACATAGTCATTCGAAAATGTAGGTTTCCTATAAATTCTCGATGTGAATCCACATGCATCTTGACTCAATAATACGTCTAAGTAAGAAATTTCTTTGTAACTGTAATTGTGAGTAAATTTTAAAAAATCTACTGTATTGTTGAGGTACAACATAAATTTATGTAATCTTTCCACTGATGCATTCCACAGAATAAATATATCGTCCAAATATCTAACATATAGGACTATATCTTTGAAGAATTCACTCTTGAACACATTTTCGGATTCCCAATCCGCCATAACCAAATTGGCAAAAATGGGGGCACACGCTGCCCCCATAGCTACTCCCTTGGTCTGTCTGAAGAACTCTCCCTGAAAGGAAATGTAATTATAGTCCAAAACTAGTGACATCATATCACAAATTAAGGAAACTTTTTCCCATGAAAAGTCAGTGTATTTTTTCAGGCTTCTGAAGGCCGGCTTTTGAAATTAATTAATCAAGTGAAGTGTATAAATATGATTTAAGTTTTGCATCTCACTGTTCTGAGGAAGACTGTTATTCAGTTGAAAGCGCTAAACCTGTGATATTGTGTGTTAATAAATCGTAGTTGGATCCTTGGCGTACGAGCAGTTCATTTTTCTCAGCTCATCTTATTGTGTTCCTGTGTTGCATATCGCTAGCTTTGTTTGGTGGTGTTCTTGGATGGCTGAGAAGATGACCTCCCCTACTGCTTCATTGTCGCAGAAGGATATCTCTGATCTCAGAGCGGATTTAACAGCACTTCAGGGAGAAGTGCACAGTCTACTTGCTTTGGTTTCGGAATTGGTTACCAAACAAAAAGATGATTTGTCACGTAATTCCACGGAGATTGTTACAGCACGTCTTGTTCCTGTTCATTCCGAGGAAGAAGCTGACGTCATCAGCGTAAGCAATGCACCTGGTGCGCAGGCGCGCAGTCCGAGATACAAACCGCATGGATGCGATGAGGTCTGCACACCAGATGTAGGCTTCCCTAGAGCCTTACGAGACATGGACGGTGTCTTTGCTCCTAATCCTGCTTCTAATTCACATGTAGATACTTCGGACCATGGCAGGACCGATAATATTACCGTTTTGGATTTACTACATACAGAAGATGACCAGTTACTACGTGAGCATCATGACATTTACACCAAACAGGACTGTACATTTGACTTTAGTTTTTGTAGGTTACGGGCCGATAAACAATATAAAGGTGCTCGCCCTAAGGAGAATATTCCTGTGAAAAAATATCCCAATAACAAATTAAAGCATATGATGGACAAAAAAGGTACTGTTACATATGATTTTGAACCAGCTATTTCTAGCCCTTTCAAAAATCATCATAATGTTAAACCAATAGAACATGTTCATTATGCAACTAAAAGGAATTGTAATGGTAATAAATTGAATGAAGGTAATGTTTTTGAACAATTTCTGAGTGATAGTCAAGATTTTTTTAATTTAGATATGGATAATACTAAAGGTAAATGTATTAATTCAGAAGTTTTATACAAATCATTGAAGGATTTGATTTTCGATTTTGGTAAAAAATTAGTGGCTTTCAAAAATACCAAAATTGATTGTAATTATTTATCTAAATGTTTTAAGCTTAATATAGTACCGAAAGGTTTAAGGTTTTTTAAACTTCCTTTGGGCATTAATTTTTCTACTGAAGTTGTGAAGGATTTTAATGAATTGTTTGATGGATTTGGACATGCCTATATGAAATTATTAGTGAAATACCAGGATGAGAAATTAATTAAATTAGCTGATGAGTTGGAACACATGAATCATACCATCACTCATCATCAGGACTATGAGTGTTGGAAAGACTTGTATTTTAAGCAATACACGTATGCGGATAATAATGTACACAATATAGTGGAGAGAAAAAATAGGAAAATGACTCAGGATATAGAGGCATATAAAAATGATAGAGTGTATATTTGGCCTAACTATAAAGGTATAGAAGCATATAACAATAATCCACCCAAGAGAAAACAGTCCAAGAATTCTTTTAGGGAGGAAAATTTTCAGGGCGGGCGATTTCACCCAGCACGGAATGCTCAAAAACAATGGCACAGGATGTAAATCAGCCTTTGATACTACCAGCCACCCCTCCTATCGACATATGCAATTCTAACATAGTGGAGAATAATGGAGACATAGGAACCAAAAGCCCCAGTATGGGTATAGAGAGCAACAAGGTACAGAGACCAGAAATAATTATCTATGAAGGTTTTAAGGTTTTTAATTATACAGATAATGAGATAGACATTTCTTGGGCTAAACTTTTAAGCAAAGGGATGAAGTTTATACCCATGACTGGGTGGGATTTGGTAGACAATATTAAGGAGGTAAAAATGTATTGTAGGAAGCTTAATTTAGCTATACAATTTGATAAGGTCAATGAAAATAAAAATAAGGAAAGTAATACAGGGGGTAAAGGGATTGCTGGAACTGATCTCACAAGAAACAGTACATACATACCTATTACAAATTCACATGTCTACAATTTTGAGCAATTGGTATGTAATGACATCTATTGGACACATAACAAAATAAAAACTCAAGGTAAAGTTACAACAGACAATTTGACCCCAATGGAAAGAAAAAGTTTACAGGATATGTTGAATAATAGAGAAATCAGGGTAATGAAACCTGACAAAGGTGGTGGAGCCGTGATATTTTATGCCAATGAATATCTTCAGGAAATACATGATATTTTACATATTTCAGGAAATTATGAAAATATTTCTATCAATCAAATCAATATAGGGCACAAACGTATTGATTTGATATTAGAAGAATATCTTATTGATAGTAGAATTTCCAATGATACGTACACTTATTTGAAAACTGACTATCCCGTGTTGGCGAAATTAGTTGGTATACCAAAGGTACATAAATCTATTGAGCACCCACTGTTTCGTCCTATTGTTTTGGGATCCAAGTCGAAAACCTTTAAAATTGGGAAATTAATCGACAGATGGCTTAAGAAAGTGTATGATAACATTCCCCATATTATGAAGGACTCCTGGAGATTCTTGGGGGAAATAACTAATGATAAATGGAGTGCAAATTTAATATTCTTGACAGTAGATGTCATTGATTTATTTTCCAGTATACCTAAGGACGAGGGTTTGGAGTGTTTCGAAAGAAGCCTGAAAAAATACACTGACTTTTCATGGGAAAAAGTTTCCTTAATTTGTGATATGATGTCACTAGTTTTGGACTATAATTACATTTCCTTTCAGGGAGAGTTCTTCAGACAGACCATGGGAGTAGCTATGGGGGCAGCGTGTGCCCCCATTTTTGCCAATTTGGTTATGGCGGATTGGGAATCCGAAAATGTGTTCAAGAGTGAATTCTTCAAAGATATAGTCCTATATGTTAGATATTTGGACGATATATTTATTCTGTGGAATGCATCAGTGGAAAGATTACATAAATTTATGTTGTACCTCAACAATACAGTAGATTTTTTAAAATTTACTCACAATTACAGTTACAAAGAAATTTCTTACTTAGATGTATTATTGAGTCAAGATGCATGTGGATTCACATCGAGAATTTATAGGAAACCTACATTTTCGAATGACTATGTCCATTTTAGTAGTAACCATCCCCCATACATTTTTAAAAATGTTATTAAAGGACAATGCATACGCGCAGCGAGAATGTCATCCAATAAACAGATCTTGGAATTTGAATTAAATGTGATTAAGGACTTGTTTATTAGTAGGGCTTATCCAGAAAAAATGGTTATGGATGTAGTGAAGTATGTGCTTAAGGAATGGGGAAGTAAGTACAAACCCTTGTTAGGTTGTTATAAAATGGAGCAACAGGTATCTCTCGATGGAGATAGTTTTGGAAGGGTCTGTATTCTTACATACACCCCCACCACTTATATTATTAAGGATATTTTAGAGAGATACTGGAAGACATTAACTATTATGGATTTTGAAAATTTATTGGGTAGTAAACCCCGAATAGTTTTTAAGACAGCTCCGAATATGAAGACGTTACTAGTAAGAGCTAGTAATATTAACCGTGCACAGGAAATATATAAAGGTACATCGAAATGTGGAAGGTGCCGCCAATGTAATCACATTAATATGGATAAGGTCATAAAATTGAATGATATTTGTCACACCATCATTAAATGCAGGACAGGCAATTGCTACACCAAGCAGGTGGTTTATATTGCTTTATGCACAAAGTGTAATGCACACTATATAGGTAAGACGGAGAGGCAATTGAAGAAACGCATTTACGAACACCTATATAAAATATCTAAGTGTGATACTAAAAATGCGTTATATAGGCATATTTCAGATAAGGGTGAAGATCATAATTTTATTTTTTCCATTATCGATCAGGTTATCGATACACCCTTTGGAGGTAATTGGAAAATGAGATTGGCACAATTGGAAAGTAAATGGCAAATCTTAACTGATTCCACGAGACCACCTGGCCTAAATGATTTTATCAGTATCAAACCCTTTTTAGCTTTAGCCTCATAATTCGTGTTCATCAGCTATTAGATAGATTTGTATATAGTTTACCAGTATTTTTTTGGGGCATGTGGCTCTATTATTTATTTAGCCTTACATAAAGTACCTATTAGTTAGAGGGCTTAGGCATGTTTATTAGAATTTTTCAGTTGTAGTAATGTTGTAAATATTTTATAATTATATTGATATGTACATATCCATTTTTAGCTTTTTAAATCACATACAGCTTCATATTTAATTCCATAAACAGTCTATGTTTACATATTCTCCCATTTTTCTGTATACAATTATGCATTTGCTGTCATAGTAGCTATTATTATAGAAAATGATGTATTGCCCTTTTAAGTTATTTGAAACTTCGAATACCAATAAAACAAGAAATTTATTCAAAGAGAGAGCAATATACACTAAAGCTCTTAAACAGGGTTAAGTGCTTTCATCTGTCACACCGCAGATTTCATCAGATTTCATCAGAACCAATGAGCTCCTACAGTCCATTCTTTTTAAAGCCTTTTAGGTGCCAAAAAACTCCAATTTAAAAAAACATGAACAAAGTATAGTGGATACACCTGTGTTGGAAGTGGCCGTAGAGAATTATCCCAGAATTAGTTGCTACCAAGGGTTTAATGTGTACAACTATACTAACATTCAAGTTACAGATGATATCACATCTCTGTTTAGTAAGGGAATGAAATTTATCCCTACGGTTAAGTTTAATTTATTCGATCTAATTAAAGAAATCAAATTATTTTGTAGAAGGCTGAACCTAGCTATTCAATTCAATGATGATCCCAATAAGAATAATACTACAAAAAGTAGATCTATACTTGTCAAAAAAAGTACATACATCCCAGTTATGAATGTCCACGTTGCAGCCTATGAGAAAATGGTTTGTAAGGACATCTACTACCTTTATTAGTATTTAAAATACAACTCACGGGGTAGCCAAAACTTAGTGGATAACTTAACCATAGGTGAAAGAAGATGTATGGAAGAACTCATATTAAATAATGAGATCAGAATAATGAAACCTGATAAGGGCGGAGGTATAGTGATATATGACAGCCAGCTATACCTTAATGAAATAAATAACATATTATATGAATCAGGGAACTACAAGCAAGTATCCATTAACCAAATTAATATTGGATACAGACGAATAGATTTAGCCCTAGAGGAATATTTACTAGATAACCGAATTACTAGTGAATTATATGATTACTTTAGAACTGAATACCCAATTATGGCTCACATCATAGGGATTCCCAAGATCCATAAAAACAAGAACAATCCACCTTTTAGACCTATTATCTCAGGATCTAAATCGAAAACCTTCAAAATAGGGATCACTATAGATCATTGGACTAAGCAAGTATACACTAAAGTGGACCATTTGGTTAAAGATTCATGGGATTTTCTAAGTAAACTCACTCTGGAAGTATGGGATGAGAATTTGACATTTCTCACTATAGATGTACAGGATTTATTCTCCAGTATACCAGCGTCCACTGGTTTAGAGTACTTCCAAAGCAGCCTATGTAAATACTCTAGATGTAGCTGGGACAGAGTAAATCTAATTTTGGACATGATGGGACTTGTTCTAGAACATAATTACATATCACATGCAGGAAAATATTTTAGACAAACTCGAGGTGTAGCCATGGGAGCTTCATGTGCCCCCATATTTGGAAACTTGGTTATGCTCGAGTGGGAGAATCTATACATATTCTCCAGCCAGTTTTACCAGTACATCAGACTATACACCAGATTTTTGGATGATGTTTTTATTATCTGGACAGGACCCAATGAATTGATTCCTTCGTTTCTGGAATATCTTAACCACACCACAGATTTTTTGAGATTTACTTCACATTATGACAAAAAAGGTATTGCTTATTTGGATACATGGATTAGCAACACAGGGACTCAAGGATATACAGGAAGCCTACTTTTTCTAATGACTATATTCATTTTAGCAGTTGTCATCCTACACACATCTTCAAAAATATAGTCAAGGGACAGAGTATAAGAGCAGCAAGAATGTCATCTACTATGGAAATCATGACAAGTGAGTTAGAAAAAGTATCCAAATTATTCCTGGATCGAGGATATCCTAAGAAATTGTTAGAGAATGTCATTTCGTATGTACAAGCCCAATGGGGACACAAGTATACACCATTATTGGGGATTAGTACAGTGTCACTAAATAACAAAAGCAATGAAAGGGATAGAAACGTATGTGTGATCAAATATAATCCTTACACCAGTGTAATTATTGAAATACTCAAAAAACACTGGCCATTAATCAACATCTCTGGAGCTATTGGAAATATAGTAGGAACAGACATTTGTACAGTATTCAAAACGGGAAGTAATATAAAGAGAATAATGGAGTATGGAAGGAGAGGAACAAGTGACAAGAGAATGAAAGGTACCACTAGATGTGGTACCTGTAAACAATGTGTATTTATTAATACTAAACAAAAAATTAGGTTAGACAACATTATTAATACTACGATAATTTGCAAAAATGGGAATTGCAATAGACAATGCATTGTTTATACAGCTACCTGTACAAAATGCTCAGCCTTTTATATAGGCAAAACTGAGAGGAAGTTAAAGACTCGTATTTATGAGCATACGTACAGGATAAAAAAGGGAGATTTAAAAAATGCTTTGTGCAAACACATTGTAGAAAAGGGGACGGATCACAGTTTCATCTTTGCCATTATAGACCAGGTAGAGATCAGTGATAGAGGTGGGAATTGGAAGACATATCTGGCCTGGATAGAAAGTAAATGGCAAATATGTACGGATGCAACTACATCACCCGGTATAAATGATCATATTAGTGTAAAACCCTTTCTTGCATTAAATTAGTACTGTACAAGAACAAACAACAAAAAATAAAAAAGAAGTTCCCACTGGCGGTACTATAATATGTATTACTGACCTATTGGACATTTTTACATACATTTTTACATATATATTTTTGTATATTTTTGTATATTAATGTAGGTAACCCAATTCTCCTATTTTTACATATGCTTATATTGTACATATGAGTTTAGTATTTACTAATACAACCAAACATGGATTATTTAACAGATTAACATAATTCACTTACTTAAGATGTGTATATGTTTTAAAGAGCTTTAGTAATGAACTAGTCATATTGACATGTTTTTAATATACTCCTGTATATTGATTCATATATAATTATACATTTTTATAACATATTAACATACTTTCACATATACTTTATAGACAGTTTTTCCTTATGTGTATATATATATAATGTGTATAGACATGACATAGAATGACCTACAGTATTTATGCCTGCATTATTTAACTTTATATATTTTTAGGATAACAGTGTAGTCTAACATTATTCTTATGGTTAGATTTTTCATGGGAAAGATGAATGTACAAACATTTTGAATATTAATTTATTTTATAAGTGTAAAATAAGCAGATATTATCATGTAGTTAGCATGGTTTCTAATAACAGTTTATTATTAGGTATTTGTTGTTTTTAAAAACAGAGTGTTTTTTAAATTGGAGTTTTTTGGCGCCTAAAAGGCTTTAAAAAGAATGCACTGTAGGAGCTCATTGGTTCTGATGAAATCTGCGGTGTGACAGATGAAAGCGCTTAACCCTGTTTAAGAGCTTTAGTGTATATTGCTCTCTCTTTGAATAAATTTCTTGTTTTATTGGTATTTGAAGTCTCGAGTGTTGGGGAATCTGTATCCTGCTATTTTTGGATTGTATCGTTGCTGTTTGCTACATTTTGTATTCACTTTTAAGTTATTTGGCGGGCTTTTGAAATTAATTAATCAAGTGAAGTGTATAAATATGATTTAAGTTTTGCATCTCACTGTTCTGAGGAAGACTGTTATTCAGTTGAAAGCGCTAAACCTGTGATATTGTGTGTTAATAAATCGTAGTTGGATCCTTGGCGTACGAGCAGTTCATTTTTCTCAGCTCATCTTATTGTGTTCCTGTGTTGCTTTTATGCTTTACATTAGTTTTACCACTGATATCTTCTCATAAGCCAGATGATTCAAATCAATCAGAAAATTAGCTTCTTAAACTGATTCAGTTTGAAACTGGATATCAAATGGCTTATTTTTATATTCACACATCAGTAACTTTTGCAACAGTTTGTTTACTTGGTCTACTAAATATAATAAATGCTACACAATAAACATAAAAAGTATATTTACACAATTCTGTTTTCTGTGCATCTCATGACAAAATATTGCACTCTATATAACACAGTCAAAATAAATTCAAAATTTTGCTTGTACATTTTTGACATTTTTTAATGAAGTATTCTTTGCAGCTTTTTTTACTATTTCTGATGTATTTTTAAATCGTGGTTACAACTCCATTAATTTCAGTAGAAAAAATAATTATTTTGCTTTCATGTTTCTATTCAACAATATAAGATTTCTTTTACAACATATGTGCTTCCTTTTACAAATCCTTGTGAAATGATTATTTTTAATGCGGCTTCTATGAATTCTATTAAATGCAAGACTCTCATTTGCCATGCATTTAGTTACAACTAGTTACATAAAACTAGAATTTCAACTCCAATATCCTTCCTATGCAACTCAAAGATCTTTCTCATTACCAGTATTGCTGCGATGTATTCTCACTTTTATTTCTCTTGTTTGCTTTTATTTGGTTAGCATTTTATTTATTTACATCCATTTCCTTTATTATTCCTTCTGTTGTACACTTGTAGTTTCACTTCACTTACTCTGCATGCATCCATAGGTTCTGGTGGGTCTATATTAGCAAGTCAACAGGGCAGAACAGTGAATGCCCTTATGTCGACACATATTACATGAAAGCATAAATCTCGAATGGCCAGAACACTGATTTTTTTTTTCCCCAGGGAAAAAAAAGCTGGACCATTGTCGGGAATTTGCCATTTCATCTAATGTAATGTGATCTCAGAGATGGTATATTTAAGTAGGGGGGGTGTGGTGGTACAGCCCCCACATCGGGGGGGTGTGGGGGTGAAGCCCCCCCACACTTTATTTTGTCTGTTGTTTTTTTTTTTTTTTTTTTTTTTTTGTTGGCCCAGTGATGTTTTTTTTTCCCTGTGGAAAAAAATCACTGTTCTGGCCGTTCAAGATATTGACATTTCATTTAATACATGTCAATGTTAGGGCGTTCACTGTTTTGTCCTGTCGACTTGCTAATATAGACTCATTCCAACAATATAAGGTCTAATTCTGTTGTTTTTTTAGAAATGTGATTTATCCGTTGCTTTCTCCATATTTGATCATTTCTTAAACCACACATTATTCTATATCTTATTAATGAATCATGCAATTCAGTTTCTTACTTAGCTAACAAAAGTATCTGTAGAGGGAGGTTGGCATAATAGATAAGATGATTGCCTTTCAGACACAAGGTGCAGGGTTTGATTCTTGCATGGGTTAATTGGATAGGCCTAAAATGGCCCACAGGGATGATTAGCATAGTACTACTCTACAAACTAATGTAGTCCCTGAAGAACAAATATTGAAAAAAATAGATTCTTTCTAGGCTCATAGTCAATCCCAAACTTCTCCCTGATTGCTGCTAGAGTGCCTTCTACTGATTATTATTATTATTGAAAAATGATAATATTAAGTATCCTCAGTTCCTATTAACCAAAAGTATACATAAATGTTTCATACATTGAATTTTAAGTATGTTAACTATTTCACTTAGAGCAAGGAATAAACCAAACTTCCAGAAAACAAATATTTCAGCTTTCTTCTGTCTTCTTTTGTATTGAAACTATCAGACATGATAGCAGCTGGACCATTTTTTCCAGCTGCAAGGTATAGTTCTTCACTAATAAACACATTAACCTGCCGAAAAATGAAATGTATTTTCTTCAGTTCTACAAATGTATTTTTTACTTTTGACACCATATAACAATTAGATAACATTTCGATTTTGATCAGGATGCCCAGTAAACAACAGAAACACTGTGGATGCTCTTGTTGCCTCCATTCAGTGTTTACTCTTACTGATTACCATATGACATGCACCTCCTATAGTCTGGCATTAACACATTAAAAGACATATGCTCCCATATGCTATCAACTATAACTTGAGAAAATAAATTACTCAGAAGGGTTATGTGTGTATCAGTTCCACCTATCTATTGAGATTCTCAGGTGAAGATGGCAAAAGTAATCACTCTTCAATGTATTTTCCAATATAAATTTTACATTCTCTGAAATCTTTTTCATGAAAATGAATAATTAGATCATTTGTGATATGTCAGGCTCGATGGAATAAACCTGCAATGAAGTATTTGAGACTGGCTGAGATGTAATATTTTCTTCAGTTTTCAGCACTCCTCTGCTTCTGTAGTCTATTGGTGATTTTAATTTCTTCACTGGGATATTGTCAAATTTCTTATCTATAAAATGCATAATTACACTTTTTATTTCTAAATTTATGTGGCAAACATGAAATCCACTATAGTACAATGAACAGTATCACAGTAAGTACTATGAAGATATGCAACATATTTATCAATACATTTTAGTAAACATGACCAGCACCTTTTTCAATATTACTCATCAACATCTCTACTCTTTTGGTAGTAAGGTAGAGTAAAGCTAAAAACATACTTGCTAACTCATGAAAATACCTGTAATATGACTTATTAGAGAAACAAATACTTCTATGAGTTAGCTATAATATTAAACATGCTACCTTTTTCTAATTGTCAAAAGATCAGAAATTCTTTCTTCAAACTGTCGGGTGTTAAAAGGGCATGAACTTTATTCTATGACCCTTACTCTCATTCAGAAACTCTTTCTACAGAAAAAGACTGATTTGTTTTAGTAAATGCAAATCTGTTTTGCAAAGAAACTCCTGTCTCAAATGAGTGTTTTAATATGTAATACACAGTACAATATCCAAAATGCAAACTTAAACACATGCAGGGTGTATGTTAGAATATCGACAAAGCCATTAATCGAACGGCTTTATACTCAAAAATACCAGTAATAGAAGTGTGTTTTGAGAGATCATGGTACAGTGAAGATTGGAAAATTTTCCCTTTCCTCACTATAGTGTGATCTCAGAGTTGGTGTATATAATTAACGGGGGGTGCGGGGGGTGCATCCCCCCACAAAATCAAATTCTATTACCAGCATTTTCTATTATAAAGCCGTTCAATTAACAGCTTTGTCGATGTTGTAATATAGACCCCACATGCATCATGCAGTGCTGCCTAATCCCATTGACTCACTCACTTAATTTCATACAAAGAAATGCTTTCAACATTTTCCAAGCAAATATGATGCTTTTATATGACTAACAAACGATTCGTTATTTATATTCTGAAACAGTAGATTAATTGTTTATATATCATGCTGAGTTGTGATATGCCAAAAAACTTCAAAGATAACAGGAATGATCACTTCCTGAACTATAAATTATAATCTGTCTACAGGGTGATCAGTAATGTTACATATATTTTATATTGAAATTATACATTAAATTAATGCTAAATCCAGAGGGAAGAAATGCTAAGTACAAGAATGGGATTAAATGCAGTACAATGTAACTTTATGTAGACACGGCAGTTAGTTTGTTTGTCTTTTCCCAGTTAGGGGTCGCCACAGCAGAACTCCAGTCGGCTAATGATTGGCAGTAGATTTTTTATGGTGCCGAGTTGCCAGCTCGACACCCAACCTTCAGTGAAGGCACACCCGTTCACACATGTCTTTCAAACACCACTCGACCATGAGGAGGACATGCAGACTCCACACAGAAGGCACTCCAGCCGAGAATCGAACAGAAGAACCTCTTGCTGTGAGGCAACAACGCTATCGCTGCACCACCGCAGCTTCTATGTAGACATGCCAGTCAGAAGATTAAAATACTTCCTTTTCCTAACAGTAGTTTAGTAAGATATCTGCATTCCGTTTTTATATATGTAATGTTCAAAAGCCTTTTTTGATGGAGAATTATACAGCCTGTTCATTACCTGCATTTTCTGCACTATGCTTTACATAAATCTTATGGAGAACTATAGATTTTAATCTTCTGACTGGTATGCAGACATGCCAGTCAGAAGATTAAAATCTATTGTTCTCCATAAGATTTATGTAAAGCATAGTGCAGAAAATGTAGGTAATGAACAGGCTGTATAATTCTCCATCAAAAAAGGCTTTTGAACATTACATATATAAAAACGGAATGCAGATATCTTACTAAACTACTGTTAGGAAAAGGAAGTATTTTAATATAGCACCCATTGTTTCCCTAAAAAGCAAGATCATTTGTTATCCTACTAAATTACCAGTATACACAGTAAATTAGGACTGCAGTTGTTAATAGTTTCTGGGATGAAAAAAATAATCATGACTTATTTTTTCTCATTTACAATGAGGTTCACAACTTAGTAATGTAAAACATGCAAAAATAAAAAGTCATGAGAGGTTTAAAAATGCAGATCACCAAAAGGGTGTTCAGAATACATGTCAAGTATTTGCACTAAAGGTTTAAAAATGTCTAGCATTTTAATTTCAAGACACAAATGATTATTATTTCATTTTAAAGTGCATGTTTCTTTCTGCCTAATAAAAATGGTTGATATTTATTAATGATGAAACCAATAAGAGAACAATTAAAATATCATTAAATAGATGATTGTGGAAGTGCCCTCACTGAGCTTGCACACTTAGAACAGTGCCCTGAAACTGTGAATAACATGGCTGTCATACTAAAGATACCTACTGGGGTAGCTTCAGAATAGCTGGAATCTTCTTGAATGACATCACATTTGCTGCTTATTTATTCAAAAAGATATAAAATTATTCACCGTGAAGGGGAGTCATTTCATTCAGCGGTTAGGTTAGCTACTTTTGTATAGAATATTTTTGTCATTTCATCAAACAAAAACACATAATTTGAAAGTATTCCCTTAGCATATATAGCACATCATTTTCAGTATAATTATTACAAATTAATTTGAATATCAAATTCAAACCATTTAAAAGTTTACAAATATTTCACATTGGTGCACTCTTCCTCTTATATCCATCACCGTCTATTTCCGATACATACTACATCTACAATAGCTAATTACTTTACTATAATGTTTCAATTATGTTGTTATAAAAGGTACCATTTCTACACAAGTTAGTCTTAATATGTTCCTTTGAAATTGTTCTACCCCATTACGTTTCTTTTGCCTTTTCTGATTACTTGACTCTAGGCACTACTTCAAGCTAGTACTTTCACTTACAGGTCAACTCAAACTGACAAACATCGTTTTGCTATAGAACAAGTATATAGTGTTTGATAAGAAAGAAATCAAAGTTTCACTTTTTTTTCTGCAAGCAAGAAATACTTCCAAAAGAACTTCTCCACATTCTTCCAAACTAAAATAAAAATGAACAAGATGAAATAAAGAACTATTTCTTATTTGTTCATTTTACTGTTTCTAAACTCCTTAAGACGTCACATATATTGTATTTGTCAACAAGTATAAAAAGATTAACAGTCACGTGTTTAATTCCAGCAAATAAACAGTAACCACATATTTTATTTTAAAATCCACCAAATGTTTAAACTCTGTAAGAAGCATTTAAAATTAATGCTGTCTTATAAACCACACCTTTTAACCAAACTTCCTCTGTCGGTAAGATCACTTTTTACTTTAAGATTTAAGACTTCTTTTTAAACACAATGTTTTATTTAGCCTCAGAGACCAACTTGCATCTACTGATCATCTCCATGATAATTCTTTCCATGGCTTTACATATAAGACTGGTGAGAATTATGGTTCTGCAGTTTCTACGGTCTGTAGATAGCACACCTTTGTGTAGAAGGATGACTCTGGCCTTTCTCCACTCATGAAGCATGAAGCCTGTTTGGAGGCTACAGTTAAACAGTAACTCCAGTGGCCCTGATCATGTTTCAAGCTATTTAGAAGGCATCCTGGGATATTTTCTGGGCCCATTGACACAGTGTTCTTGGTCTTAGAGAGAGAGAGAGCATTAAGGACCTGTTCCCTAGTGATAGTAGAGGTAGTTATATTTGATGATATTTCCTGAGAGAAGACTGATGGGGAGAGAGGGGTAAAATCGCAGCTTAATTTGTCAGGCAGGAGGTTTGCTATATCTTCTGGCTCAGTACAGGTGGCTCCATTTACAATAAGCTCTGTACACAATTGTGTATTTCCTTTGAGGTTGCGGACATAGCTAAAAAATGCTTTGTGGTGGTCCTTGGCCTGAGAGACCAACCTTACCTCAAATTTTACTTTGGTAGACTTTATTTGTCCTCTGAGTTGTTTGTTTAGTTTGATGAGAGTGCTTTTATCCTGCTGGGTGCTGCACCTCCTAATTTTAAACCAAAGATTGCTGTCCCAAAGCCGAAACCAAAAAATGCACGGACACTAAAATTTTTAGTGTCCGTGCATTTTTTGGTTTCGGCTTTGGGACAGCAATCTTTGTTTTTTCAGTCAGTTTTTTTACCTCCTAATTTTTGCCATGATTTTCTTCCTCCTGTTATACAGCCTGTTGATTTTGTGATTCCACCAGGGTGGCTTGTTTTTTGAGTTATTTCTGTAATTCTTTATGGTGGGTACAACTGCCTCTATGCAGCTATTAACATGATTGTACAGGGTTTCTGTGAACAATTCTGGAGAGGCAGCAGTGTTCTCAGGGTTTATGAGGTCTTGAAAATTTGCTAGGTTTTCACTTAATAGCAGGAGGTTAGCCTTTGAATAGTTCCTGAATATTCCAGGTTTAGCTGGGGGTCCAGATTTTATTTTTACTTCAAAGGAAGACCATTTTGTGGTCTGACCTCACCAGGGAAGGCATTACAGTAGGGGGGTGTGCAACACTCTCTCATATTAGTGAGGACCAGATGCAGTATGGTTGCACCCCTGGTTGGTGTATTGACTATCTGGTCTAGGGAGTTTGTGTTTACAAAATCCAGGAATCTCTGTGCATGTACATTTGATCTCATATCGGATTCCCAGTCAATAGTGTGGTAATTAAAGTCACCCATGTGCACAGTATTGGGTTGGATGGTTAGTGTTTCTAATAAGTTTAAAAACATGGTATGGGTTTCCTGGGTTATAGAGGGTGAGCTATAACTTGCATGGAAGTGGTATTAGATTTTGCCTATAGTGATTTGAACATGGAGCAGCTCAAGTGCATTGCCCTGTGTGACCAGCCTTGAAGTATATTTATTTTTGATGTAAATAGAGACACCTCCACCTTTAGTCACTGCCTGTGAAGTAGTTGGCCTAAATGTGTGGAAGGCATTATTACCTTGCACTGTTGGTGTGCTCTCCGCAGCTTTAAACCATGTCTCAGTGACCGCACATATGTCAGCATTTACTAGGGTAAAGAGAGCTTCTAGGGAATGTAGCTTTTGTTTAGACTCCTAGCATTTAGCAGTAATACCTTTAGATTTTCTTGGTTTTGATTTGCTATGTCAGAAGTGCTTTTGGCATTGCCTAAAAAAGGCACTGTGGGGGAAGACAATGTTTTAGCCATGCCTAGGGGGGACAGGTGCAGACCATACTTACCAGTGTGATCTGTTGACCATCTCCTTCCATACTAACAAATATTCTGACCCCTTCGAATGTCACCAGAAACTAAGCCAATTATTAAAGTCAATCATCTGTTGTTCGTATTGTGGCACCATCCTTGGAGAAGGTAAAATGCTGCTCAACGCTAGGTTCATACCAGCACGAGACACATATTTCAAGAGCTCCATGATGTCTCTCTTCCTATAGTCTAGGGAGGTACATCTTAGGTTATTTACTCCCATATGGACTATGACTGAGTCATATTAGTAATTGTGGTCCAATGACCTGAGTACATGCACAATGTGGTGGATCATGGCCCCTGATAAGCAACTGACTGTGGCATTCTCTTTACTCAGCTTTGTGAGAGGGACAACAGTATGTCTCATGATGGAGTCTCCAATGACTAGAATGTTATATTTTGTGGTGGCTTGCCTTATGGACTTAGAGCTAGAAGCTCCATGAGATGTAGCTGTATGTGCTGATGTAGGTGTTGTTTTGAAAGAGCGCATTTAGGGCTGCTGAAGGTATTTGTTATGTGTGCTTCATAGGAGGTCTTTGTGGTTTAGGAAGGTTACATTTAATTGCCTCAGCATGTGGGATGATATTTCTGCTTTGAATTGCTTGTGATGGGTGCAGCATGTGTACTACTGACAACCTTACTGACATTAGGAGTACTTTTATGTGAGAGCTTTGCCTCCAGTGATATTATGTAAATACAGCTCTCACATACCATATCAGTTTGTTTGAGAATTAACTGGTTGTCAGTAAACATGAGGCAATTTCTACATTGCCTCAGGATGCCCTTATCCACCAAGCTGGTAACAGAGACAGTAGAAAAGTTCATATCCATGGCAACAGACCCTTTTTTATTGATTATATAGTTGGAGTAAGAACATCAATCACTGTCAGGAGTATCTGGTTTGCAACTGCAGGGACAGCGCTCGTCACTGCAAACTAGTTGTCCTGTGTGCAACTAGGTATTGGATAAATTTCAGCTGTGCTTTTCCAGGAAAAATGTCACTCAAGGTGTCTGAGTCTGTACAGAGCACTGCCAAACACTTGAGGGGAAACTAATACGTAGACTCTGAAAATTTAAGGTTGAAGTATTTAGGCAGATATTCTGAAGTTAGAAATAAATCAAGCAGTACTTAGTGAACAATTGATTTTAAATTGTAGATACTGAATCCTTGTCAGTCTTTGACAGCTTTTCATGATGTCTAAAAGCCTCCTGAATTCATTTGAATTATTTTCTTTAGTGTCATGCAATGTATATTGCAAACAAAAGAAAACTGTGAATATAATCAGATTTGTCCGGGTCCCCTTTACAACTCACTTCATATACCAGTTATTGAGTTACATATCCAATCAAATAAATCACGGCAGCATGACCTTATTCATCCTGGTGCAATAAGCATCATCCATATCTCCAACCACTTACTTTACTTATGAAGCAGCGTCCAACAATTCACTTCATATCCCATTTATTGAATTACATATCCAATCAAATTTATCAAGCAGCCTCCAACTGCTCACTTTCCCCTCCCAATGCATTGAAATTAACATCCAACACCAGAGGGGGAACAGAAGACGGCAAGCCTGTCCCTCTTCTCCACCCACCAGCCTGACCAGTCTGTTCCCCCTCACCCCTACCAAGAATTTTAACAAACCACCCATATAATATAAAAAAAAAAAGGTTGGGTTAAGCCAAACATCATTCGGTGTATCCATCCTCTCTAAATCAAACTGGATCTCTATTATCCACCCCAAAATCCCTGTCATATAAGGACCAAAAGCTGTCAATTGACTAAATATTTAAAATAAACCAATGATCCCTCTCCAAAACTGAAATAATAACCATAACTTTGCATAACTTCAGTAAATTAACTAAATGTTCACTCATTCCCACTACCAATATTAACACTGTAATGAGCCCCAGGACAATACCTGCCCTAGGCAACACCAAAACATTCAACCAAATGCCCCATGAAACCACGCAAGGCAATGGCCAACTATCATTCTTACTGCAACTCTATATAATAATGACCAAAACAAGATTTCCCTTCCAAAATCTATTTAAAATCAATCCTGCCATCACTTCAGCTATCCAGTATAAGCAGAAAACATAATGACCATCTTAGAATTTGCTGACCAACAAACCACCTTCTGAATGACTAACTATAGCTATAACATAAATGCCACATAAACTTAACCCCATGAACCTCCATTTCCCAACAGCAATCCCCACAACAAAAACAGTCCTGACAATAATCAAAAGTCAAATAGTCAAAGTCCATCAATCTTCACCTCTCAACCTTCCCCAACCCTTCGAATCAATGAACCATTAACCAAATTAATTCACTTAGCATTGTTATCCATGCAACTGAAGTACTGGTGGTTACTTCCTCCTGACAAACTGAACTGCCTTACCTTGGTCCCAAGCCTAACAAATAACTAAATCTTTCCCACCAAACTTCTTCCCATGACTGCTGTAACCAACACGTAAGTTCGCTGGCCTTGCCATATCATATGCTTTGCTTATAAAAAGGTGCCCCAAACTCCTGCATCAACCTTTAACCTTAACACAACCTGACACACTTCAGCAGACATGGACAACACAACTTGTACTACTGTCATCTTACACTGTTCAAGTGAACCCTAATCTCCAACACCCACTAAACTTACTCCATATTAAATTGAAATTACAACTATTCACCATCCACAATTGTCCCTCCATCTTGACGTCCAACAAACCAAAACCAACTCCCCTAAAGTATGCCCCCCGACCCAACACCTCCTATAATCTTTGTGAACAACAAATGCAAATCCCCATGACTGACCTCATCCTTCTGCCCCAAGGACCATCCCAGTGGATTACTCTGAAGGCAACACAATGCTAAAATACACCAACTTCTTAACCTCTACCTAAAAAACCCGATTAAACCGGCTGACATGCAACTCCAGTAGCCCAAGAAGCTGAAAAACATCCTTAATCCATTTCTTGACTCCGGCTTCCCCTCATACCTTTCTTTGTTTTTGATACATTTGTATTTCGGAAATAAACATGTCCTACATCTGCAAGGACTCCCAAAAAATACCTTGCATAAGCCTTCTAATTTCTGGTTAACAAACAAAATATTCAGTTCCACATATCTCCCCTAAAGGATACGTACACACAATGCTCCATCAAACCCTATCTACCCATAAAAGTCATATCTATACCTAGCACCTCTTACCCACCCAAAGCAAAGTTAAATGGTATACATGTTACTCACTCTAAACATTAACCTGCTATGTGACACTAATAAAAACTTGCTGGAGTGACAGATTTGTCTCCCAGGAAATACCACATTAGGAATAATCTCCTGCCTCAAAAAAAAAAAAAAAAAAAAAACACCTCCTTAGCCCCCTACAAACAACTATATGTGTAACCATAAATTCACCCAAACCGTTCCACCCATGTCCCTCCTAAAGGACAATAGAAGCAGCATGTGGAAGTAAGAATTGAACTTTGCTAGCTTGCAAGGAGCCAAGAGCCAGTGATCTCATAGCTTCCTATGATCCCGTGATTGTTGTGCCTCCACCCCACTCGTGGAAACCCCAAATTCCCCTTAAAATCCCAAGCCCTGCATTACCCTTTCCCCATCTATGCTCAACTTGCCCTTACACTACCTCAAACTGCTCCAAGTATGATATACCTTAATCCCCACCAATTAAAATTACATGCTACCATGTGCACCCCTCCAACAATAAACATTCACACAAGTAGAAACAAGGGGCAAACTAATACCACGTAGGAACAACTGCTACTCGTCCAAATAATAAGTAGCATACACCAAAAAAATCTTTGTGGCAGGACACAGCAGATGACAAAATCTAAAGTCTTTAAAAGGCATTTTAATAACAAATAAACACATAGCAAAGGTAAGCACTTTCACAAATATATAATTTGCTTCATCAGACCTTGTACACATGACACTATGTAGTCTGTACTTTGATAGTCACATTGCCACAGTAGTCAGGAAGTCCTTCTATGTGGCACACCTCATCATAAAAGGGTTCTCATCCAGGAAAAAGAGGTCATTGTTCCCCTCTACTTGACACTCATTAGACCCATTATAGAGTACAATGTCCCTTTTGGAATGTACCTCATAAGACATCTGCAGCAGCTGGAAAGGTCACAGAAGTACCTCACAAAGAGGATTACTGGCCTCAAACAGATGCCCTACACTGACCATCTCAAAAAGCTCCAGCTTTACTCCATAGCATATTGCCTACTCCAAGGTAATCTCTGCCTAACATATAAAGTTATGTCAAACCCAGAGCTGTTGGACATGCTACACCTAAAGAAATCCCAATCCCTCCGAGCTACACGCTCTAGGGACCTAAACCTTGTCACCACAATAAACAGGACATGCTGGAGAAATAGATTCCTGTCCCAGAGACTTCCCATACTCTGGAACAGGCTACCCATCTATGTCAAGTAAAGTTCTTCATTAGCACTCTTCAAGAAAACTCTTGGTGAGTGGATGGGAAATAGGAAATACACCCCGGGGATCACTTCTGTGTCTCTGCTCGACAGTGGCACAGGAAAATAACTTTCTTGGGTGGTGTAAGCCAGGGAACCTTGTTGGCTAGGCTTACATAGGCCCCCTGGCCGATAGCCTAGTACCTACCTATGAACCTATGAGACACATCACTTCCTTTTATAACTTCAGAATACAAACAACCCAATCAGAATCCATCCTAACAATTAAAAGAGCATAGCCATTAAAATGTAATACAATATGATACAATATAATACAATATAATATAACTTAACAGTTCAGGAATAAATTAAAACAAAAAATAAATGAGCAAATTATATGCATCATTTCCTCAGCTTCCTATCTCTCAACCTCGCTGTAATGGCTATATGGTCATTGAGACTTTTGCCTAAATGAGCCCTAAGGTTAATAATCCACCTGAGTTCTTTTTCTTCTGTAACATTTGAAATATTCCCTAGTCTAACATTTTCAGGTATCAGTTCAAACACATTAAATTTAAACTGGTGTGTGAGACTTAGCCCTAGATTATGCTTTGGCACTATATGTATGTCCTTTCTTTAGACAATACATATGGTTTCTAATCTGCTCCCTTAGGCGTCCATTAGTTTTCCCAGTGTAGAATGACTTACATTGCATACATCGAGCGAAATATGCAAGGTTCCTACTATTACAATTAGCATTAACCCGCAAAATATACTCCACACCTATATCAGGATGTTTAAAATCCATCCCCTCATACATATACTCGCAAAAATTACACTGACCACAGCTAACAGTTCCTCAAACGGAGATTATGCTATCCAGTGAGAGCAACTAATTCTGAGTCCAGCTATTAAGTGTAAATTTAGTGTGTTAGAACTGATACCTGAAAACATTAGACTAGGGAATATTTCAAATGTTACTGTATTGTTCATCTTCCCCCATCACCAACCGCAAAGGGATAAAAAAAAAAACCCATAGAGAATGTACAGCACTGTAGCCCTGTTTCCTTTCCTAATGACAGCTGGAAATGAGCCAAGCATTGAAAGCGCCAAAACTATTCCAGCCATGCAGCAAGACACACTCCAGCCAACTACATCCCCATGTGGGAAGCCACGCTGTAAGCCACAGCCATAGACCACACCTATACAATGTAGAACCACCTCAAACACAGTCCTGCTACAATCATCTCTCTTTCACCCTTTCTCCTTCCTCATTAACTTTTTTTTAGCTTTTGCCCCGAACCTACCCAAAGGCGTAGCCACAGCTCTATCAGTTCTCGCCACCTACTATGCCATTCCCATGAGAGCCAAAAGGAAAAAGATCACCCCCTCTAAAAGGGGTTGAAGAGAGAAAATACTAAGTTAATTGCCCTGAAGGGCCATACCAAGCACCGATAATTAATCAAAATCTGAATCAACCTCTACCCTGTGTGACTAAGAGCTAAAACACTTACCAATAAGCCAAAGCTCCAAAACTAAATAAATAAACAAATAAATAAGTAAATAAATAAATTAACATTAGCCACTGCCAGCATGCAGCCTACACTTATCCCAGGCGTACCTGTCCTCCAAGTTACCTAGGTCATTTGGTATGTAAGCTTGCATAGCAGGTTTATGCCAAAATGCAATTCCTTACTCAGTTACACTTGCCTAAACACCCTCAGCACCTCCCCACCCTAACATCATTTCCTCCCAATCATATTTTACTGCCATTTAATCCTTTCATCCCCCCTATCCTTTTAACTCCCACTAATATTTATCTAATCCCCTTCTGGAAATGTCCCTGGGCAAATTGGTTTGTTACCAAACCTCATTTATCCTTTTCATTGTTTACAACCTCTTGCCCTTCATCAGGGGCATTTATATCCTGCATCTTCAAAATAGGACTATGATGTATGGATCTAATGTTTTTCATTTCATTTACTAAGCATTGCACAGACATTTCCCTATACTCCCTTTTCCACAAATTGGCCAACCACCTTAAAAAAACTGTGATTAGGTTTTAAACATAAATGACTTTATCTCTTAGTATATTCTTTTTTACATATTACAATTGGTTATTAGTGCTATAAACAGTTCTTTGTAAACGTGTGTTTTCTAAACAATTGACTTGTAAACATCTTAATTTTAACTCTATAGGATAACTTGATACCAAGAGAATATACCTCACTTCCCTGATAACACTAGGCAATATTTAAAATAATAGTATTTACATACAGTGTATTGGTAAATTCTGCTAGGTTGGGTTCCTTGCCCTTTCAGACTGAAAAAGGTTGTCAGTAAAATAAGAATAAAAATGTACTTTTTTAAGAACATCCATTATATATACTACAGATCTCTACCACTCATTTAGAAGTAGACAAAGATAGATGCTACAGGAGGTTCCATTACTATACCTCTTACTTACTTCCATATAATATCATTAAATAAGAAGAACTTGTTGTTCTGTTTTAGTTCTAATAGAACACAACAAGCAGAAATGTTTTTATTAGTAAACATTTTATATGGCTTAAAAACTGCTTTCTCATTCCAATCCTGTCTTGTTGCTGGACAACAAATCATAAAGAAATCAGATATACAGTAACAAAATATATATTGTCAAGGCCACCTAAAACAGCAGCTTTCAGCTTTTCAAAAAATTCCAAAAATCCTTAATGGGGGAGGGGCAGCATGTATAATATTGAGGTTAGCATATAAGTATAAAGACTGGGCACCATCTTAGATTAAACACAGAAGATAATTTGTCTGAACAGGGGGTTGCCTAGGGCTTCTGTAAAGTTTGTGTTCCCTGTATAATACCCCAATTTGGAAATGCTTCCTGTTAAGAAATTATGTATTTTAATAACCACTGAACATTTATAAAACACCTCCAGTAACACTAAGTCAAAGAACTGACTAAATTTTGTTTTTTTTTTAATTTTTTGACTGGGAAAGTACAACTAGGACAGGGCCTACTTTCAGCAGATGCCCAGGAATAAATGATCCAGACCCATTGTCTTTGGAATGTGGGAGGAAACCAGAGTACCTGGACGATACCCACTCAAATGCAGGGAGGACATGCAGACTCCACACAGAAGGCACCCCAGCTAACAATCAAACTTGAGAACCACTTTTGTGAGGTAACAACATTAACTGCTGCACCGCTGTACCACCCAAATGAAATAAAAGGTTTGTGTTGTCTACAAATAAGATCCATTGCCTATCAAAATGATGTTCATTTTTTTCCAGTGTACTGGGCTTTATCCATCAAAATCAAATTGCTTCTTGTATCTCCTTTCATAAATCTCAAGCAGTCGATTGCCTTCAACTCACTTAATGCAGACTTTTTTTCCTACTGACAAATTATATCTATTCTTCATAGCTTTATAATTTCATAGGTGTGTACTAGGCTAATGACCACTGGGGCCTTTCTAAGCCCTACCATGTAACTCAAATGCATCCATGAGTTATTATGTCTTACAGGTTACTTTAAGGGGTGTATGTAAGTTTGGGCATGATATAGTGGCCACCTCTATCCAGCAGAAACATAGATATCAGACCAGAGCGAATTTCTGATTTCCCATCCTCTGATCCAGGCTGTGCTTGAATAAGGTTAGGAAAGTGCTCTGCGTCACATGGTTGAGAAGCCTGTTCAAGACAATGGGAATTCTCTGAGATGCATACATGTCCCTCAACACTAGTTCTCATTCTAGCTAAAAAATGGCAGTTGCTCATAAAAAATTTAACAGCAGCAGGTAAAATTAACATTTTTCATGTGAATTCTGTAATCAATGCCACTTTATTAACAAAGGACCAATTGACATTTTGCCACGTAGCAGGTTGTCTGTTGGAATAAGCAAACATTTCAACTATTAATGAAGAGGCACTTAGCCCCATGCACGTCCTGCAAGACGCTATGCATGCAGAAAGTCTTGAAAAATATGTAGCAGTGAATTTATGAACATTTTATGCTAGTCATGCCAAAAGAAATTTTTAATAATGCTTTACACTGACATTCACTGAACTGTTGCATTTGTGACATTTCTGTTCTTTTTTGTTTGTTGTTTTTTATTAAGATAACATGCAAATTTAAACAAAATTGGAAATGTCCTGAATAGTCTGCTACACCAAAATGAATTAAACTGCAAAGTTAAGTAAAATTTAGCTTGGCCACTACAGATTAAATGAAACTCTGTGCATAAAGAGTGCAATAAAGTGGTAAAGTATGAAACTTTAAAATAAAATTAGACTTATCAATACAGCTCGATTAAAATGTACATTTCATTTGGAACACAAACCTGTTTTTAAAAAGTACTTCCTGCATATTTTAAAATAAAGAACAGACTTTGTAATTGTTGTTAATTTGTTATATTTAAAGCTATGACTGTGATTTTTCTACATATTTTGACAAATCTAGTGTAGATGAAATATCTGAAGAAGTACGCAAACAGATGAAGTCAACAAAAGCACAAAAAAGGAGTTGCTATTTCATTTACTTGTTCAATTTTGTTTTACATTTTATTTCTGCACAAAATAGCATAAAAAAGAAAAATCATCAGTCAAATGTATCTGCTTAGTCTAGTCCAAAAAGATATATCATTTGTTAACAGATGTTAGAATAATTCTATAAATGAATATCTTTTTCCTTATTATATGCTGTTGTTCTTACAACATACAAATTCAAACCAGATCAAGTAGACCCAATCCTACATTTCCCTCAGTGTATATTTTCCTGGGAGGGCTGTGGAGACTTTTCTATAACATGACCCTTATTAATAGCTCTAAAAGTAAGGGGCTCTGAATAAGACATTAAAGTAATTTGTCTTTTTATTAAAATTATCGCACTTGATCAACTATTAATGTTTCTGTCTATTCATAGTTTATTCGAAAATTTAAACTTCTCCCCCTTTTTTTCTGCACCTCCTTTCAAATGGCAAACTAAAGTAGGGGCTGAATACATATATATTAAGGCATACGATTTCCTTGTGCAGTTATCAATGAACCAGAAAATAATTATCATATACCTAGAACAGAAAAGATTCTTAGTTTTGGAATCCTCAGCTTTTATATTTTCCGCTTACCACCTCTTTTAAACTCGTTGTTAATGAAGAGAGCGTTGATGTCACAGATACAAAGCAAACCTTAGCCCCTAAATTCGTAACAACCGTAGCATTTTAATATGCAAGTGTGTTACTGGTTTGCCTTTATTTATCAAACTGAACTTTAAGCTTATCAAATTACACTATTTTC
The DNA here is from genome assembly GCF_019279795.1 of Protopterus annectens. Classification (NCBI taxonomy): domain Eukaryota; kingdom Metazoa; phylum Chordata; order Ceratodontiformes; family Protopteridae; genus Protopterus; species Protopterus annectens. The sequence goes on from NC_056744.1 coordinate 1,404,481,758, forward strand.
ATACATTATTTACTGGTTTACTTAGCTCATAATTGTTTGATGTCCACAACATACAGTGCTAAATGATAGTAAATGATGCTTGAATTGGTCTTATTTATACCTGGCATATCAATCTAATATAAGCAGTGAAAAAGATACCCTCTTTTCCTCTATGGCAGTATTATGATCTTGATTTTTGCTTGACTCAGCAGAATGTACTCAACACTTGAATATTTTTTAAACAGCTTGCGTGTACTTGTCTTGATAAAGCCAGTCACTGTGTTCTTTGTTTGGTACACTATTGCATTAAGTAACAAACAATACTAATAACAGATTAAAGTATTAATTTGTATGACAACAAAGCTTTTTTAAATTACCTCCTACAAATTACCTCCTGGGAGCACAATGTTCAACACCGGAAGTATACCCCTCACTGGTGAGATCAGATCACAAACTAATCTCGCTGGAGGTCCTCATCCCACCCCCACCTGAAATAAAAAAGACCACAGTAAAGAACTTCTCGAAAGCCGACTTCACACTTCTAAAGACTAGTGTGGTCTCCTTTAAGGCCCCCGAGCCGACGGAAAACAGTACTCAAGCCGCTGAATCACTTACAAATGCCTTCTACCAGCACCTGCAGGACTGCATGGATAAGGCAATCCCAAGCAAAACAAAGACTCTTTGTACCAAAGGCAAGCGTCCACTCTGGTGGACCCCAGCCATAAACAAACTCTACAACAAAGGAGGAAGCTACTACAAGATAGAGCAAAATCCTTAAAAGGTAAGACACCCTTGATCACTATAAGTAAAAACTAAGAGCTCTCATAAAATCATCCAAAGCAAATTTTGAGAGAAAAATAGCTAAAGACTCAAAAGACAATCATAAGGCCTTCTTTAGCTATGTTAGAAACCTGGGAGGAAACTCCCAGATATGCTCAGAACTAGTTCAAAATGATGTGAAGATTACTGATCCTACAGACATTGCCAACATACTGGCTGACAGGTTCAGTGCAAACTTCTCCCCTCCCCCAAAGGAGAGATATCTATACCAAGCGATTGCAGCCCCCAAACATCTCCAACGCCCAAGTGAGAACTGCTCTCTCCAAAGCAAAAACACAGCATCCATGGGACCTGATGGTGTCCCCGGCTGTGTGCTCCACGAACTCAACGAGGAATTAAACCCACAGCTAGGACAGCTGTTTAATCATAGTCTTACCTCTGGATACATACCCAGGAGTGGCGCACTGCAACTGTGGTCCCACTTCACAAAGGCGGTGCCTCCACCGACCCTGGAAATTACCGCCCATTAGCTTGACAAGCCTTATCTGCAAAGCCATGGAGAGGATCATAATGGACCTCATAAATAAAGACATAGGGAATTTGCAGACTTTGGATCCATCCCAGTTTGGCTTTGTCAAAGGCAGATCATGCCTTCTAAACTTGGTTGACTTTTTGAAACAGTCACCAAAGCCATTGATGAGGGAAAGGCAGTCCATACAGCCTACCTCGATCTGGCGAAGGCCTTTGATACAATACCCCACTCGGGTATCATTGAAAAACTCATCAGCTTAAATGTTAACCCATACATCACAAGATGGGTTGCAAACTGGCTGAGTGACAGAACCCACAGGGTCAGAGTTGCTGGCGCCATGTCAGACTCAAAGCCTGTCACAAGTGGTGTACCACAGGGCTCAGTCCTGGGCCCACTCTTGTTTGGCATCTACTTTTCCGAGTACAAGCAAACACAGGAGGGTTATGGCTGACAAAGTTTGCAGATGACTGCAAACTGGGCCATAGTAGAAAACACATCTGACACAGATATCCTTCAGAAGGGTCTCACAGAAACGGATAACTGGTGCCAGAGCCATGGCCTAAAGTTAAATGCCAAAAATGCATAGTCATACCCTTCGGGAAAAACAAGGTTACCCCTAGCTACCAAATAGGTGGCAATCCACTGAGTACAGAAGAAGTTATCAGGGACCTGGGGACCCAGGTTGATAGTAGTCTGTCATTCGACACCCATGTAGCTAAAGTAGTTAGGAAGACCTTCTACATTGCCCACCTTATCATGAAGGGATTCTCATCTAGATCAAGGGAGGTCATAGTCTCCCTATACTCATCACTCATCAGACCAATGATTGAGTACAACGCCCCATTCGGAATGTATCTGACCCGACACTTGCAGCAGCTGGAGAGGCCACAAAGTTCCTCACCAAAAGGATAAAGGGTCTCAAACATCTGTCCTATGCTGCCCGACTGAAAGAACTCCAGCTCTATTCAGTCGCACCGCTTGCTCAGAGGTGACCTTTGCCTAACATACAAGGCCATGTCAAACCCAGATTTGATGAATATGCTTCACCTCAAAAATCTAGATCCGTCAGAGCCACAAGGGCGGAGACTTAAACCTCGACACGGCTATTAATAGGACGTGCTGGAGGGATAGATTCATCACCCAAAGACTCCCTATGCTGTGGAATAAAATCCCGGTATATGTGAGGCAGAGCACCTCGCTGGCCTTGTTCAAGAGAAATCTTGACCAATGGATGGGAGATCGCAGATATACCCCAGGGATTACCTCAGTGTCACTGCTCAACAGAGGCACAGCAAAATAATGGGTATAGTTCCCCATACTAAAGGGGTGGCGTAAGCCACAAAACTATGGGCTAGGCTTGTAAATGCCCTCGGGCAGATAGCCTAGTATGAACCTATGAACCTATGAACCTATGAACAAAAAAGTTAAATATTTAATATGTATCCATCCTTACTTGATATGTATATTCTGCTGTTGAATTACATTAATATTCTAATAATAGCCTCAGTACAAGCATATTCTTCAGACAATACCCACTGCTTAACCTTAATGGAAAGATTCACTGAAGGTGATAATCCATCAAGTAAAAAGAAAGTTTTCAGGGAACACCTTGGTTAACAGCAAGTAGGACCGAAATGACACACTTATTCTGCAGCAGTATAAAGGGAAAACACAAGAAACTACAGAAAATTCTGATCATTGACAGAACAGTACTCTGGTCATAATATCTATGGATAAATCTTGATAAGATTGAAAGGAATTAGCATGGCTATACCATAACTATACTATTCAATGGTACTAACTAGAAAAATATCAATATTTAGTCATTTGTGTTCTTACACTTTTAAAAATATTTTCCCAAACCATATATGCATTACCACAACATCTAGTTGTATGTGTATGTATATATATATATATATATATATATATATATATATATATATATATGTATGTACACACATACACACACACACACACATATATATATATATATATATATATATATATATATATATATATATATATATATTATTTCATGCGATTCACCAATCAGATGGAATTCTTCATATGTCACTCATAAAAGCATATCAGCTTATAAATCAACACATGCTTTACTGAAGTCTCAGTAAATGAACTTTGGAACATTTTGAAGATCAGTATTAATCTTTAAACTTTAGTGCAGGAATTACTACAGAATACAAGGAATATAGCTACCAATCATATTAAAATACAAAGTTTCATAGCCATGATATAGAGAAATATTGTGTTGTGAATGTGCTAAATTCAGTTATCTGTGATGGATTATTATTCATGTAAAAAGAAATGAAAACTAGAGTACTAATTATGTACACTTTCTTTTTTTGTTTACTGCCCAATGCACATGTTTTCATCTGGGTATCAAAATGTCTTTTCATCTCTCCTCTATAGCCATTTTTCCCATAGGAAGCATTTTAGAATTTGCCATGCAGTTAATTTAAGAATCATGCTGTTTATCTTTAATCATAATGACAAACCTGCATTGACTACTTCCACAACAATGAGTTATGTATTTCTGACCTTATTTGTTCTAAATATTGTAGCAAGCAAGTAATGCAAAGCGAGTACAGCTATGATATCTGAGAAGAAACCATGAGGATTTCTAACACTATGCAGTCTATAATGTAGTTTAACCACACTCCTGCATTAAATAACAACTAAGATGATTTTCAAAGGTAACAGAGTCAATCATACCAGTCAAACTGAGCATAAAATAGTGCTTAATTCAGACATTTTCATGTCACTTGTGTACTTAATATTTCATATTTAGAAAACGTTACAAATGTATTAATGATAGCATAAATGACCCTACTCAGCAGAGAATGGGAAATGCTTGCAACATCATCTATATGCCTCTGGAGTAAGAACACAATTTAATGTTTCACAGAATAATTCACCTTTATTCCTTTAAATTTCCTCTTCTTTGATGATGCTAAAAAGAAGGCAGCTATTGTACCATGCATGATGTAAAATTACATCAAAAACAAACATGTGACATCATTAATCTTGGCTCACACAAGCATATATATGGGTGAGCTATCCATCTCACTGACTGTTTGCATTTTACGCTGACCACTGCCTAACTGTGTACTGTTTAAGTTAACTACTTTTTTTGGAAAGTAGGATGCAGATAAGCATAAACATGTTTTCTTCACTCATTGTTCATATATTGTCTGAAAGGAAAGCAACAGTATATGCTTCGCAAAGTTGTAAAGTAAGGATATATTCACATTTAAGTCTGCCATTATATCATAAATCTCACCAGTAGCAGTGTGAATCAGATGTGATCATGTTCATTAAGTGTGATGTAATGATGTTGTCAGCAAGAGACATTGTACTGATAAAAGCATGTCAAATCATCTGTAAAGAACATATATGGGGTAATGAGTCACACAGACACTTGTTTAGCATGTGAGTGGACATGTGTCATTTGTTGCATTCTATGCAACTAATCTGAGGGAAGTGAACTAAATGCTATAAAAATTTCCAAATTAGTTTGAAACTAGCACTTTCACAGAGTTTTCCATTTTTATGATGGGAACTGTATACATATTACTGGCAGTCTTGAAGGATGAGACTGCACTTGATGTTCCAGTAAAAAAAAAAAATGATTTATTTTTTTGTCATAAAGTGAATACAGTGTAATGAAACCTTATATGTCAGCATGAAGAGTGAATGTGATAAGACCACACTGTGTATTCTTCACCTCCCTGTACAGTTCTCTTTTTCTTTCCTGTCCTCTCATCATTACCCAATTCAGGCTGCTGGTCAAGAAATATTACAGTCCACAAGTTATCAATCAGTTATAAAAAGGCCACCTGAAAAAAAATCAATTTTCTGACTTTCATTACCTTAGGACAAATTGTGCAGCAACCAATATTTCTGTCTGCTGTAATTAATAGCCATATTTATTTATTCAGTACACAGATGTCATACAGATTAACGGGTGTTTTTACTTTGCAGCACTTGGCTATAAATTAGTTTTATTTATAATGTGACTCACACTTTTGAAATTACTGTATCTAGCATCAGCATTTTGTTGTCTGCAATGTTGATGGCCGAGAATGCACAATGATTTGCTGAACCTCATCAAATCATAGGTAAGTGACCATAGCTAATGGGGTTGTATTTAATTAAATGTAATGGTTATAGGATCAGCGCTTGACAAATAAACTGCAGGTGCACAAAATAATTGTATATAAATTTTGTGTGAAATAAATGAGTGGCAGAAAGCAGTGACTAATAATTTTCTTTGAAAACTAAATATTGTGTGGGAAAACTGTGTGCATTATTTGGGGGGTTGTGATGTCCATAACATGGTGACCATGTGTACAATTATAGCTTTTTGGAATTATATAGCTGGGGCACATGAGAAAAACTTTAAGATGAGATAAATGCATGCTATGCTACTGCATAGTCATGTGTATACACATATATGTGTACATCTGCATGTCTATGCGTGTGTGTGTGTGTTTGTGTGTGTGTGTGTGTGTGTGTGTGTGTGTGTGTGTGTGCGTGTGTGTCTGTAACCTGTTAGCTGCCATTCACATTAATCTCTACTATACCCTGCCTAAATTTGTATTCATTGGTTTTAGTGCAGTTTCACAGCTGAGACACATATCATGACACTACTCATGACCTGCACATCACCTGTTTAATGTTTAGGACTGTGACATGCCCCTATTGTTGCTTTTAACACCATCAGTGTTTTGTGGTCTTTCAGTAATAGGATACTGCATTCATTTGTCTCTATGATTCTGTCAGCCTCATAATGTGGTGGGATTTCTATCACTGATTGACCTCACCAGTCCAGTCAGTATGCTGTCCTGTGCCATTGCATTATATATTAATTACATTTGTGTATATGCATGTCTCTGAAATTTGACTGACTGTGCTTTGCACATTACATTCAGAATGGACACGCAGTTCTTCTATTTCCATGACTGAGTGACTACACAATCCACATGCAAAGAAATAAACAGCTGAAAGATAAGATAGTATTTAAGCATTTACATATACATATATATATATATATATATATATATATATATATATATATATATATATATATATATTATGTTGTTCAAATGAAACATACAGCAATATATGATGTAGGAAAGCAACAACTTCGGACATATACAAGCAAACAAGCAACAGACACAGGTTAAATAGAATATCTCAAAATACTAAAATTGTTTGCTTTTTGATCTGTAATGAAGCAAGCAACTGCAGAACAGTATATCATATGCTGTTCTTGGTGAAAATGTAGCCTTAAAAATTACTGAAGAGGGTTAAAGATGTCATAATCATGGGTCTGAATATCAAAGTCTAATGGATGACTGGAACAGTCAGAGGTCTTACTTGTGTCTATTTAATTTACCCATTTAACAGGAAATAAATCAAGCGTGCCATTATACATATGTGTCATCAATCTACCCGTGGTGTAATTACAAACTTATAATCATCCAAATGGAATGCACTTGCTTAAGCCTGTGACCAGTTCTGAATTAAAATCAAAGTAATATGTTGTTCTTTATAATAAGCTATGCATAACAACATTTTCTTAGTACTCGGATTTTTTGGAAACAACGTTTTTATTAACACTGTTGAAAAAATGCAAAGCCAAATCACAAACCACAATAGACGAACTCCCTTCTCACAAGGCACTGTTTTCTATACAACCACATCCTCCTCCCACCTTCATGCAATGCAAACGGAGCTGAACTGGGAGTGGGTACTAAAAAGTGCAACTCGACAAACGTGCTTTTTTATACGGCCGTCTCCATTACTATTTTGTACTCCAGTCATCCTATTAACTGAAACTAAAAAAAGTAATGATAATTGTGTTTCGTACTCTCTGCAGCTGTCCTGAGAAGGTGATCACAGATACACGGACTGGATTGAAATAAAAACTACAAGTGGTAATTAAGGATGGGATTTGCACAGGCAGCCATCTAATAATAATAATAATAATAATAGTGGTGCAGACGTGTCCTTGAAATACATCCTTTAGGAGCGAACGCCTTTTGTGCACTTAATAAAACGTGAATATCCCAACCTGTTTCATTGTGTATTTAATGCATGTGCTTAAACATAACATTTAAGTTTCAGAAAAAAAAAAAACGTGTCGACAGTTAAGATACCGTCCCATATAATGCAGGTATTAGTTAAGGTTAGCTGTACCGATAATCCCCGATTACTCTGTCCGCCCAACTTACGTCACTGTTTGCATGACGTTGGCTTGGCCACCGTCCGTTCCGACTTGTGAACTAGAACCGTCTATGCTGTATTACACTAATAGTAATGTTTTTACAGCGTGCTGTTACATTAAACCGTGACCTTCACAAGTAATAGCACAAGGTACAATGTAGACTAAGCAGTTAATGATTCCTGCTCTGAACCTACAGACAGGGAGTGCGCCCAAACCCGACTGCTGGGACGTTTAGGTTAGAAAAGACACAGCTATGCACATTTACATTTGATCTTTCGTTGAGTTCTGCTATAACAAGACACGGTCATTCCCTTTTTCCTGATCGTACTACTTAATGCATATAGCAAGAAATACTCTCATGTATCCATAGATACTAAGGTATGCTTAGTTTAGTTGTCTGACAACTTAGTGTCAGTAGTGAATTGTCCCATCAAACATTGTGTTAGAAGGTCACCGTAAAGTGTAGCCCTCACCATTCGAAGGTATTGAAAAATCTTTGCAGCATGATATCTGTGAACAGCTAAGACTCACAACACGCTTGCAACGAATCGAAAGACACTACGACCAGACACAGCAAACACATACTTGTCCTTTGCACCTCTGGAGTGTTTAACCCTACCTGAGAAATGCTTAAAATAAAGGTATCTGTGAGCGCTTTTATATTTGCCTCCAAACAGCACACTCGGCATGCCCCTTTTTTAGTGAACCCAGGTACTGTAGGTAAGCACATGCAGTTCCGATCCTTCCATCGCTGTAATATATTTAAGCCTACCGTCTGAGTCCTTGGAAAGAGGAGGGCCATGACATCCTTGATTTCTTTAAGCCGGGTCTGTGCCCCGTATCCACTGCATAGGAGCTGTCCATGACTCGCTGGTGCTGAAGGTATTTCTCAGTGTCCGAGAAGCCGCGGTGTTTTGCCCTGAAGTTGTTCCGCGCTCCCAGCTGATAGTGGTGGTGGTGGTGCTGATGCTGCTGTCTCCACAGATGTTTGGGAGCTTTCGCGTTTCCAACGCTGCTGTTATCGCTAACGGCACCAGATACCGTGCCACTTTCAGCTTCCATCATCACCACGGAAAGACAGCAAAGTCTGGCTTTGTTTTGTTATAATACCTCACAGAAGTCACTATTGATCACCTTAGCAGATTTGCTAACAGTTTGCTGCCTCAGCAGTGGAGCTGTGCTCGCAGGTAACCTGCTTGAAAAGTTGTACAGCTCCTACTTTACCTCCTAAATGACGTCATAACAATTTTAATTCACTGTTTCCCCCGATTTCTTGAAATTACCATTACTTTTTCCTCTCTGTTTAAAAAGTAGAAAACCTTTCTGCAACAATTAGACACTGTTTAGAAGGCTAATCTCCAGTTAAGTAAGTAAATAGAGTTTAATGAGTTTATGTCAGGTACGGTCCAGTTAATATATTCAGCATGTATTGTTTCCTCACGCCCTTGCAGTTTAGATATAATTATTTTGCATTGTTTATTTTCACTCTGCTTCTCTGATCTTTTAATCAGTTCGCAATCATTTTTATTTACTTTGGTATTCACCTTTCAAATCAGAACAAGAGCTTGTCTTGTGTCAGACCACATGCATAATGTGCACAAAAAAGTTCCAAGATGCCTTCCAACATGTAGTTTAATTGTCCAGGCTCTTCTGACCACCAAATAATTCTTTGTTCAGACGGTTTGTAGATCAGTACCTTACAGGCTTAGTGATAGCCACGTCAGGCTGTGAAAGGAGTCGCTAATACTACGGTCAACACTTACGCATTGTCTGTGCCCTATCTTTAGATCACGAGTAGGAATGGATCCCATAAGACAAACTCTGTCTGATGCTGCTCTGTTTGTATTCCTTCACAGAATATCCACACGTATGGACAGGTTTTTTGCATCTTGTTTGTCACATAATGAAGCACGTCGGTGGTTGCAAAATGAGCATCTGAAGGCAGGAAACTAGTGTTTGTCTCCCCTGACAATCAGGAAATGAACTGGGAAACACAGACTACTCAAATAGCTCTTAATATGATTTGCACTAAATGGTATTGAATGTCTCTACTGTAGGAAATGGGAATTGGGAGACACTGCACTCAGTAAAGTTTTGCAGTGCAATTAATAACTAATAAGGAACCAAACATTTATGCTGCTATATGTCTTGCATGAAGAGATTGAAACACTGGACAACAGTAACGCTTAATTACCTGTTCTTGATTTTAGGAATACAGACCCTTACACTGAATAAATGTATAGTCACTGAAATTTAATTGTATTGTTGTTATAGACTGTTCAAAGTCTAGAGAAAATAAACTTATCCATAATTGTTAGTCTGGCTTAAGAGTGTAGCAAGTATGAATCTATCAGTGCTAACATATTATTAGGAGTTCATAAAAAGATTCAAGGAATACAGCTCTGTTAAGGCACAAACAGCCCCTAGCAGAAACATAGCATCTTGTTTTGTTACTTTTTGTTATACTCTCACACTTACGCCTCCAACTTCCTTGCAGTCACTACATCAAATTGTTAGATGGGGTGGTAGTCCTGTCCTCGATAATGTGCAACAGAAAGCAGCAGTGGTTAGATAATCTGCTGATGACCTGGTCAAAATCATGCTGCATGCAAACAATTTATCATCAAATTGGCCTTTCTGACCTCAATAAGGAAAACATTTCTATACTTGTGTGTGTGTCTGTGTGTGTGTGTGTGTGTGTGTGTGTGTGTGTGTGTGTGTGTGTGTGTGTGTGAGATTGTCTATCTATCTATATATATATATATATATATATATATATATATATATATATATATATAGTTATATCCAGATTACTATAAGTGAATCTGAAGTGATGCAAACGTTTTGTTGTTGCATACAACTTGTGTCTCCCCACCACCAACACAGTCTTTATTCAGGCTGTCATTATGTATTCAGACTTTTGGTAATCAAAAGTTAGAGCACTCTTTGCACATAAACATATAATGGGGTAACCATTTGAAATTCTGAGGCTCTGCAAGTTCCAGAAGTAAAAGCTTAAATGAGGGAAAATGTCTGAGATTGCTCTTTTTCAGAGTTTTTCTATTTTGTGTAGCTATCTTAGTGCTGGTGTATGTGTGTTTGTATATCTATATATATATATATATATATATATATATATATATATATATATATATATATAAATATTTATCTATCTATATTACAATTATAACTAAACTCCCTCTTTATGTATATGTATATATATATATATATATATATATATATATATATATATATATATATATATATATGGGTCTACTTCTAATGATTGACTATCACATAGCCGACTTTCAAATAACTGAGATGACAAGAACAAAACTGCAGAAACCTGAACAGCAACTGTTGGGGTCCACAACACCCACACTCCCCAATATGGGGGGCTGTGCTCCCCACACTGCATTAACTAAATATAACAACTCTGGGATCGCACTGCAGTGGACAATAGCCAAGTGTTTACTTACTCGTAAACAGTTGCCATTTGGTTTTCTTCAGTATCGTTCTTTTCACCTCAGTTATTTGAAAGTCAGCTATGTGACAGTAGATCATTAGAAGTAGACCCATACAATATATATATATATATATATATATATATATATACATATATATATATATATATATATATTGTTTGTTTGTGTCTTCCAGCTTTTCCTGGTTAGTGGTCACCACAGCGGAACTCCGGTCCGCTAATGATTGGCAGTTGATTTTTACATACCGGCTTGTCAGGCCTGACGCACAAACTTCAACGAAGGTACGCCCATTCACGCATGTCTCCATGCAGAAAACGCTCTAGCTGAGAATCGAACCAGACAGTGTCTTACTGTGAGGCGACAATGCTACCTATATATATGTGTGTATATATGTATATATATATATATATATATATATATATATATATATATATATATACATATATATATATATATATATATGTATATATATATATATATATATATATATACACACACACACACACACACACACACACACACACACACACACATACATATATATATATATATATATATGTATACATAATTTGGTGGAAAGACTCTTACATTGGGATACAGGACATTACCCCTCCAAAAAAAGAAAACTTTAAAGGAAAATAGCCGTGTTGGTTTATTGTTCTCCTGCATTTCCATACTTTTTCCTTAATTTTTGAACTCATAATTAAGAGTCTCAGAATTACATTAGAGCACATATGTAAGTAAATAGACAGCTAGATAGATAGATAGACAGATGGATGTTTAAGCTATCACAGAGATTGTGTAAAGGGACTTAATCTCTGAAAGATAGCTCTTAACCTTTTACATTCAGCATCAGGGACATATCCAGAAATCGTCATGGACAATTATTATTAACTTGAGAATCTGACAAAATATATTATTGTCATTATTTATTAAATGTAATCATAACTTTTTTCCCCCAAATCACCAGTTTTAAGAAAGATTAAAATGTGCAATCCAAAATTTTGAACCCAAATCAGGGACAGTTGAGAGGTGTGCTCTGAACCCTTTTCAAGTTAATAGAAACATTTCTGAAATGATGAGAACTTTTTTCTCTGGAGGGGCTTAAGCTTAATTCATGGGAGTCTCAAGGAAGTCAAAAATGTTCTGTACTTGAAATCCACTGCTTTATAATAGTTTTATATGTAATCTGTCTAAAAGCAGAAAGATACTTCAAGTGTGTGTGTGTGTGTGTGTGTGTGTGTGTGTGTGTGTGTGTGTGTGTGTGTGTGTGTGTGTGTGTGTGTGTGTGTGTGTGTGTGTGTGTGTGTGTGTGTGTGTGTGTGTGTGTGTCTGTGCCTGATTATGCACTGAGGTGGAGTAAGCAGACTTTGTGTACTTCTGTATAGTGTACAGTATATCTCTCAATATTTCCACTCCAAAATAGGGGATACCACCTCTCACAATATGGAAGAAATGGGCAAAATATTAAACCCCAACTAAACACTTACTAAGACCTTCCACTAGACAGCTCACAGGATTGATTAATATGATTTAGTATTATTTACCATAGATGTTTGTTTAAAAAAAAATTCTTAAAATAAAGCATGCGTCAAATCCTTTCATTGTGGAACAACATGGAAAGGTGAACTTTTATGACTCTAAATGAGGTACATTCTTCATAATGAGGTAAATTGCAACACTTTTTTATATGTAATGAAAGGGTTAAGGACACTAATACAGTCCGGGAGGATCATTGCCACAGACTCTGAGTAGCTACGTTATAGGCTACATGCTGTGATACACATGTTATATTCCACTAAAAAACAGATATGAGACTTTTTTATCTGACAGTGTGTGTTTTCCATTCTGAATGACCATGACTTGTTTCATCATTTTAATGGACAATTTCAGGCCAGTAAAGCCAAACCCTACTAGCTGTGGATAAGCAAATTTCAGCCTTGTTATAACCTCATCAGCACAAGCAGACAAACTGACTAAGCTTTAAAACAGAGGACTGTTATACTCAGCTGATGTCCATTATCATTAGGGTCACTGCAAAAATATCCCAAACAACAAACTAAAACAATGAGTGGGAAGGTCACTGATAAAACAATCAGTAAAAACAAAATGAAAACTCCAGCAAAGCTAGATGAAACAAGTCATGGGCAGTCAGAATCATCAATTAGCTGAAACACCTGATGTTCATAAGGATCATTTGCATATATCCCATGTGCCTCTGATACAAGAGGTTTGGCAGGTCACTCAGTGGAAGCAATGTACAGTTGTTTTATTTTTTTCTTTTTTGTTTTCTTTTTTTATGTTTGAAGTTTCAAAATATCGATGATATGGTGTCGACCATATCAGATTCAATATTTTGAAATTTTGATGATGTGACATAAATGCTTAGATGGCACTACTCATAAAATCTGATTCATTTACAAGCTCTTTGCTGTAGGTCACATAACCTTATTTCATCTACAATCAGTGAAGATGATATTTTCTCAGAGTGCGAATTTCTAAGCCAGTTCTGGAGACTGGTAATAGTCTGATCTGGCTGTAGGCTTTTATCTGCACTTATCAGGTTAGTATGTTATCATTTCTTAAATGAAACCTGTCATGCTCAGTTGTTAAAAATAATTGGAGATTACTTATTATAAAAATGTCTTATTATTATTATTATGCTTGTATTTAATAAGACCTGTGGTATTCAGTGACGTTAGATCTCATTTCTTATAGGCTTCAGCATACAGTTTGGCAACAGAATGTTGCTAATTGTTAAACCACTAGGTATTTATTCAATCAGATTGATTTATTCTGACACTATAATTAATACAAGAATTATTTATATTATCAAGAAAATGCATAATGAATTCCAAATGTTTTTAGGAAGTAACAAGCACGAATTAAAACCAAAATGATTAGATAAATAGTTTACATATAGTTTTCATGTAATGTTTTCCTTACTCTTAAGTTTCCTTAGCAAATTTTAACACATGGGGGCTTGCATTTAACAGATAATCACTTCTAACTAGAAGTCAGAAACTGGCAACTCAGTAACAGATTTTTTTATTCTCAGTAATATAGCTAAATGTTTTGTCTAGTTTATATTTTCTTTTCATCTCCAACCTCTCACTTCTTGTATGTAAATGTGAAAATAGCTTCTTTATTACTTGTTTACAAGCTTACAGATTTACCAAATGACAGCTGATTATTTGTCCTGAATAATATACTTATTAACTTGCTGCTTGCCTCCATGTACATTATTTGGTTTCAACATATTAATTTATTATTTATTTAACATTTGCTTACTGGGAAATTCTGACTTGGAGCAAAGCCAATTTTCAGCGGAAGCCCAGGGCAAAATGCTCCAGATGCATATCTTTGTTACATGAGAGGAAACAGAGGCACCGAGAGAAAACCCATGCGAACACATGGATGACATGAAGACTGCACATAGAAGGCATCCCCAAAAATCAAACCAAAGTGCTTCTTGCTATGAGGTGACACTGCTAACAGCTGCACCACTGCATCACCCAAACAACTAGCAAAAATCCTGACCAAACCATAAATGTATGAACAACATAAACAGCATTTGAGCTGTAAAATCTGACCATAGGAGAGCAAAACCCATTGACAGCTGTACTAAAAAGGCAGTGTAAGCCAACGGACCAGCATTTAAGTACAGATTGTTCCCTCATGGATAGTAAAAGGCACCCCAAGCCTTAGTCAGCATGGCAACAACTTGCTTCAGTTTCCTCTACATTCCAAAGACATGCATCTGGAGCCTTTGTCCCTGGGCCTCTGCTGAAAATGGGCTCTGCCCCAGTTGGACTTTCTTGGTAAAGAAATGTTAAATAAATAAAGTAAAGGTGTCAGCATACCTGTCTTATTCAGGTGGCTTTTTTATGAGGGCTTTTATGCTCCATTGCTTTACCTGCTTTTTGGTTCTCATACCATTGTTTACTGGTAGATCTTGTATGAGGCTAGTAAGCTTGTGAGGAACTATCAGAATGTAGACAGGTGAATATGTAGACAGAGGTAAGTGGGTTGGTATTAGGGCTGGGAATGTGCTTGCATGGTTGCTGGCGAGTTAGGTTGGAGTAAGAGTTAAGTAAGCAGATAGCTTCAGCATTATGCACGTGTTTGTCGATGCATGCGTCTGTGTCCATGTCTGAGCCAGTCTTGTGTAGTGTATTTTATGATATTACTTTAACATCGGTTTAAGTGTCTTCTGTCTGTACTTCAATTTGTCTACATTATGAATAGCCTGAATTTTTCTTTCAGTGCATTGAGTATCTATATTTTGATTTGTCTACATTTTTAAATATTTAATAAACAGATTATTAAACATCAGTAAAGCACAAATCTTTAGCAGTCTGTCCTTGGAAAAGGTAATTTTACATTAGCTTAGTAAGTTTTCTCTTATATTTGGTTGTTATGATTCTTTCTAATTGTATATTCATTTGGTGATCAGGATCTTGCTCTTCCTTTCAGTTAACAAGGATAAACATTTAATATTGGCTGTTTCTATTTTATTTCCATACATCCATCAATCCTTCTATCCACCCATCCATCCACCACAATTGCTTTTTCCCATTTTGCACATCAACAGTGACAATCCTTTATGGCTATATATTCATATATTCTTGTAACTATAGACACACACACACACACACACACACACACACACACACACACACACACACACACACACACACACACACACACACAATACTTTTATATGTAATACATATATGCATATAAATATCTCTCTATATGAATCTATCTATAGCTATCTCTATCTAATATCTATCCATATCTGTATATATATATATATATATATATATAGAGAGAGAGAGAGAGATAGATATCATACTTATTGATACTTTTACCAATAAAAAAGCTAAAAGAAATGAGCAAGAAAGAAGAGGCAGGCATTCCTTCCTTCTACATCTTCCACCATATGGAGATTTTTCTCATAATCTTAATAATAAGTATGCAAAGAATAACAGTTCTTGATGTGATTATAATATGCAGAGATTGGAATGACTTTATTTTAGGAATTTTCATTAGTAAAGACATAAACTGCCAATTATTACATTTTTTCCAAGCAGAAGAATTTCCATGACTTAGTTTGTTGATTGCAGTGGAACATATGGCAAAGTGACTGTCATTGGTAGTTTTGAGTCTTAGATGGGTATTTTTTTAATTCGGGTTTCCGTAGTTGTTTGTTGAAAACCCTTATGCTTCATTGATTAAGTTAGGGTTTATATACATTTCTATTCCATGCAGAGAAGATAATGAACGGGATGTGAGAAAGGCCTTAGAATGCGTTAATGTGAGGAAGGATGAAGTTGTTTTTATTCATGTTGGTACAAATGCTCTCTGCTGCAAGGACTTTTTGAGTGTCATTAGGGAATGTTGAAAGCAGAATGTATTTTTCACAAATCACATACAAAAAGGTGAATCAGATCATTGTGGATTAAAAGATTTTTTATGGAAATACTTACATGAATAAAATGGCCCATTTAAAAAATGGAAATGTGTACAGAATTCAAGCCTATTTTTTATCACACGTTTGGACACAATGTTAAGCCATTGTCAAGACCAGGGAAGACAATTTTTGTAGCAGATCTATTGCAATGTTTCACAAACACGACAGGATTTTTTGCCAGGTTGAAAGTTTAACATCTGATAGCAACATTTGATATATCTCTGATGGTTATTAATGCTATGAGCATTAGTAATAAGGTCTTTTTTATTGGAAAATTTACTTTTTTAGAAGATTGATGTTGTTATCATTTAGGAAACATGGTTAAACAATGACAGGAAACCAGTTCTGTTAGGGTATAAAAAATTGTGCTGTGATATAATGTATTTAAACTTGACTTCAGAATTTCATGTCATACACAAAACACTGATCAATAAATTAAAACAACTAAGTATTGGTGCAATTTTGCGAAAATAGTTGCATGGCTTACAAATAGGACATGGCCAGTAACATACAACAATTGGAAGGTGACATTCTAGGCTACAGTCAGGGTTTCCTACAGGGCTCTGTCCCAGGCCCATACTTGTTTACGTTGTATCTTTCAGACCTATCTTTTTCATCTGAGGTGTTCTACAGTATGTATGCAAATGACTTGAAATTGGGTAAACTGATTATATATGTTGCAGACAAGGTATGTTTGTAAAGGAACTTAACTAAATTGACCATTTGGGCTCAGGAGAAAAATACATCAGAAACTAAGCATATGGGAGTTGGGAAACATAGACTGAAAGGTGAATATTTAACACAAGACACAGTGATTGAAACTGTAGATTCATTTAAGGACCTAGGTATAAGTAAAGATAAGTCTTTGAACTTGTCTAATCATATCAACCAACTGGTTACTGATAATTTTACAACTGTAGATGGTATAAAAGATTTATAAAGTCTAGGAAATCAGAAGTGATAAAACCATCGTCTGTTAGGTACATTAGATCAAAGTGAGTAAGGAAAAGCAACATGGAAACCTTTTTAGAAAATAAGCAAGAATAAATTGGAAAGAGCACAGTGGAAAATAACAAGAGCATCCATGGATGCAACCATTTAAGTTATCATGAAAGACTAAAGCATCTGAAGTTGTAGAGTGTCTCATACAGACATATAAGAGGAGACCTTATTCAGGTGTAGCAGGCACTGAGGTACAACTACCTCTGGGAATGTTTTAGAATATAAAAAGTAGCAGAGGATCATCAGACAGGCTATGTAGAAGATTATATAGGAAAGAGAGGTATACTAATTGGTTCTCAAAGTGATTAGCTGATACATGATGTAGACTACCAAATTACATTAAAACAAGCTCTAGTTTAGATATTTTTAAGAACAACTTGGACACTTACTAAGGAAATAACTGTTTTGGTTGGCTAGAAAGGCATTATTGTCCATATCTGAAATATTTGTAAGCATGTGTGTGCATGTACGTATGTATGTATGTATGCATGTTTTGTCTGATTTAAGGCAATAGAATACCTACTTATATACCTTTTTCTCTTCTATACCACTTCTTTCCCCTTCATTTTTTTCTTTAATTATTTGGTCTTTTTATTTTTTTTCAGAAGATGCTGACTCAAGGTATTAGCAAAGATTGGCAGTACATTGCTGCCCAGGCACAGGCCTTTATGGATGTGTTGCTTGCCAGATGCCCTTGAGCATCCCCAAGAAATCTTCAAAAAAGATTTTGCAATAAACATCTAATGCATTAACTTTAAAGAATGAGACTGCAGCCATGAGAATAAGATGCAAAGCAAGAATCAGATCGGTCATACTATCTGTTTTGCCAGAACCTACTGTAAGGTTAGTGACGGTGGTTGTTCCATATACTAGTATGTTAGTTAATATCCTATTGGGTATGATGGAAGTTTCTTGAACCATTAAGGTACACTTAGCTGTTCTATGTTTGATAGTTAATGTTTCTGGGATTAAGCATTTTATGAAGCACTGTGTCTTGGGTGGATTTCTGAATGGTTGGTTTAGGCTCCAGGATGCAGTTGCTGATTCATAATTTCCTATTGGAAAACATTTATTAAAGCCATCCTTGCTAGTATTCATGCTTTAGCTAAACACTGTCACATTTATGTCCTTTGGGCACTCCGTTATAAACAGGACCTTTCCACATCAGTAACTTTCTAGAGTTCTTAAGATGAAATTACATGACTGTGGTCCTTGACGCCACCTCCGTATGGCTCATGACATCCAAATCTTTTCAGTTTGGTCTGGGACTTCAGGCTATCTTCGACAGGTGCTCTATTTTATTTCATTGTCACTTTACTGCGGTTGTTTTACACTTCAAAGCATTCCCATTTAAACTGACTGGTTAGCTTAGTTTAATTTTTTTTTTCGAATGGGACATCTTTAGTACCAAAGGAAGCTGGATTCTTATTTGCATAAAGCCTAATCTTGCTAAAAAGTTCCAACTATGCCTTCTTCCCAGTCTTCTCATATTGTCTGAGCCATCAGTCTGGATAGGGAAGGACAGTCAGTAAAAATTAACAAAAGGACATGCAGACAGTGATCATGAGCCTTCTGGGATGTATACCTTATTTTTGTCATATTCTTTGCTATGGGTAATATTCAGGTGTTAGGCAGTCAGCAGAGATGATGTCTGACAAGGGGGTTCATGTTTGGGTACCATTGCTTGCTTTTCAGACATAATTTGGAAAAGCTTTGATGACATGATTGGGATCAGGTGACAATACTACATCGGCATATAACTGAAGTAGAAAAAATAAATGTTCTCATTATTCATTTCAGTGATAATGTCATTGATTTGATTCAAAAGCATAGGCTACTATCTAATATCATTAGGTATTTAGTAAATATTCACATTTATGGACCATCATGTTGACCCTGCATGCCCCTTAATGGTCATAGTGCCTTTTAGTATCTTTGTAGGGAAAATCCATACATAAATGCTGGATGGAGGGCTTACGTTGCACTTTTGGAAATGCAGTCTAATGGCTACACCCTTTTCTTCAGGTGCAGGTAGTTACTGTACAGCCTACACCCCCACCACCACTTTACATTCCTTCCCCTCCCCTTCCTTTCATGGGACAGTTAAAGCTTCAGGAATGTGGAAGCAAACTGTCTTCAGCACTGCATATGTAGTAATTTTTGCTGAGAGGGTTAGTGCCTGTATGCCACTCAGCTGATATGAGATGGCCCAGACTGGAATGGGCTGTCTGTCATCCTACGCAGATGTCAGGAAACTTCAGTGTACTTAAGGTTTTATGATGTTTAGAGGAATTTTCCAGTATGGTGGTAGTAAAGTGTTGCTTTTCTTTCTTGACAAAGTGATGTGTTTTAGATCATAGGATCATGGGATAATAGGAAGTTACTAGGACATTGGCCCTGAGGCCCTATAAGTCTAGCCAAGAGTTTAGCTCATGTTTAGACAAGTCAGTAAACTGTTTGCTACATCTGCAAGAGTATTTGTTTTCTTCATGGGAGTAAGCAGGGTTTGAGAGCAGAAGACCCTTAAATCATGAATATAATTACAAGAAGGTAAGCATATATATATATATATATATATATATATATATATATATATATATATATATATTTGGATTCACTTTAGAAGCTCGAAATACTGAAATATCGAAATTCAGTATTTCAAGCCCATAAAGTGGAATCCTAAGAGAAGCGAAAGCTCAGAAGCACAAAATTCAAAACCTCGAATACCAGAGGTTTTGAGTTTCACACTTCTGAGGTTTTGCTGTGGTTATGGATTCAGGTAAGTGTGTGTGTGTGTGTGTGTGTGTGTGTGTGTGTGTGTGTGTGTGTGTGTGTTTGTGTTAAGGGTTTAGGGTAGGGGCTGTGGTGTGTGTCAGTGTGTTTTGTTGCTGTGATGTGTATGTGCGAGGAGAATGTAGCTTGTGTGGTGGTGTTTTGTGTGTGTTTGTATGTAGTGCGACCTCGGAGTGAGAATAATTAAGTTAGGGGGTGTAGGGGGTGCAGACCCCCACATGGGGGGTGCAGGGGGTCTTGCCCCCCTGCTTGTATGTAGTATAGAGCTTATGTTTTTCTGTGGGGAGGATAGTATGTATGTGTGTGTGTGTGGAGTAGAAGCACAAAATTCAAAATCTCCGATGTGGGAGATTTTGAATTTCGCGGTTCTGAGTTTTTGTGGTTTTAAAATTTCGACTTTATAGCTTTAAAATACTGAATTTTGATATTTTAGTATTTCAAGGCTATAAAGTGAATCCATATATATATATATATATATATATATATATATATATATATATATATATATATATATATATACACATTTATATAGGTCACTGCTCCTGATGTGACTTGGGCCAAACCTATGATTGTCAGACCTCTTATTCTTCAAGCAATAAATATTCATTTGAATCAAGTTTTTAAGACGATGAGAGAAAAAAACAACCCAACATCCACTAGGGCCTAATGCCCTGCAAAACGATTGCAGGGCACTTAAACCTATGGAAAGCAGATAGTGCAGCGCACACTTTCAATGACAATCATTGAATCATACAAAGATACAGATATGCTTTAGTTGGGTCTAACACAGAAAATAACTGGTGCCAAAACTATTGCCTAAAACTCAGTGCAAAAAAATACATAATTGTACCCTTTGGGAGGATAACCATCCCTGCAATTAACAACATCGATAACAGTCCTCTAAGAGTAGACCCAGTGAGAAGGGACTTGAAACTCAGGTTGTCATTAACTTGAACATTGATCACCATGTGTCTATGGTAGTGAAAAAATCCTTCTACATGCTGCAACTTATAAGTAAGGGCATGGCATCCAGATTCACAGAGAACATAGTCTTACTATACTCAGCCATCATTAGACCAAATAATCAAGCATAATGCACCCATTGATATTTATCTGACAAGACATTTGCAGCAGCTGGACTGACCACAGAGGTTTCCCACTAAAAGAATTTGGGGTGCAAATAGTATGTCTTATGCACATCAACTCAAAGGTCTTTCCCTATACTTGGTCTCTTACCAGACTACTGAGGGGCAATCTATGCCTAACCTACAAGTCATTCTCCTAAGCAGCCCTGCTTGATCTGCTCTAGATAACTCAAACAAACAGCACCAGAATTACCTGATTTAAGTATCTAAACCTCATCTGTGATGTAAACAAAACATATTGGATGGACAGGTATACATCTTAGAGATCACTCCTTCTCTGGAACTCAATCACCATTCATTTGAAGCAGAGCTCTGCCTTAAGGCTAGTCAAATACAGTTTGGACCGGTGGATGGAAAATCAGAAATTCGCCCCGGCTTATCACCTGTGGCCCTTATGGACAGGGGCAGTTTATAGATGCCCTAAGGCACAGACATATACTGAAGACATTTTAGCCTGTGGGCATTGATAACTGGAAAAACTGAGACATCACATGAATGTCTAGTCTTCAAAAGATTCTAGGACTTTTAGCCTAGTAACCTCCTATTATCCCATTATTAAGTCAGTAATGTCCATTAGAGTTTCTGTTTTTTATACTTTAACCATTTTAAAATTTAATGCTTCAGAAAAGTAAAGGATTAGAATAATAATTACAAAAAGCATGCCAGAGATTTAACTGACAGCCCCATCAGGATTTCAGTCATCAGTACCACCCAGACCTGCACAAAGTATGATGATGTGTCCTGTTATAAACAATGACCAGGACATATTTTCTGAGTAAAATAAAATCTTGTGGCTTTAAATGAAATGCACAGCTTTACTTTAGTCTTATGTTGTTGGAAACCAGACTTTGATAGTGGTCATTTCTTGATTCCTTTTGGAAGGCAAATTTTCCAGCTTATTCTCTAAGCTTGTTTTTCACTTCAGTTAATTTTCTTTATAAGAACTGCTGTTCTGGACACAAAGTTCCCTTTGGCAAGGACAAGCACTCTCTTTCTAGGCTAATCTCAACTCACTTTTTATGTTATCTCTGAAGGGTCATTGATCAAACCAGTTTATATTAATACAGCCTGGTTTCTCTCTAAATTAAAAATAAAAGAAAGAATAAAAGAAAAAGTCATCAGAATCAAACACTAACTAGATTTAAAGAAAACAGCATTCTTCACACATTTTAGGTCACAAACATTATAACAGTGTCACATACATATTTCTGTTGACAAACACTGTACATTTCTATGGTTTCTTGTGCTCATCTAAATGATTAGAACTACCACACTATTCTGCAATTTATATAATATATATATACTTTATATGTGTGTGTAAATATAAACACACGTATAGATTACAGATATATAAATAAAGATATAAATGTAGATACAAATATTTAGATAGGTACTCTGCTGTATTTGTATGTGTATCATATCCTTTACAGTGTATTAGAATGTGAAGAAATCTATGAAAATCTGTGCCTTTTTATACAAGTTTATGGGAGGAGGGCCGCAAGACATTTCATACTCTGAATTTCTCATTTAGAAGCTGATGGGCACATTTGACAATGGCCTTTGCAGAATAATTGAAGAGGTACTTAAATCAGCCTTGAAACAGAAGCAACAACAGCAAAATGAAATGAAAAAAAGGTTTGGCACTACCTTGAATGATAATAATGTAAGTTATGTACAGAAAGATGCTGGGTCATGCAGACCTTGAAATAAATGCATAGTATCTCATCAGTGAGTTTGAACTGCAAAAAATCTGAAACTGTTGTAGCTGTCATTTAGTGTTAGTAAAATAGTGAGCCAACATCATAAGAAAGACACTATTTATGTCTATCGAAATAATGATCACTTTGCTATAACAGGATGGTTTAAAATATTAATATTCATAAAGTACTTCAAATGTTCATAGCAGTTATTCTCAATTACAGAAAAAAATGCCTTCTCTGGAAACTAAAGTCTTTTAGCAAAACTTGCTAACAGGAGTGATGACACATAAGGAAAATATTTGAAGAAAATGTAGGCATGACAGAAATGAAAGATGAAAGTAAGCATTTAATAAGGAGTTGTAGAGGGGCAGTAGATGATAAGGGTGGAAGTATTTAGAAAGTACACCTAGGGACAATGGTGACTTTTTGAGAACTGGCCAGTTGTATAAGCATCTAATGGAGGTGCACAAGAGCATAGTTTATATAGCAATGAGTATAAAAGGGAAAGGACTGCAGAGTGTTTGCAGTATTCTCTGCAAGGTCAATGCCAAGGGAAGTAATTCAA
The DNA here is from genome assembly GCF_019279795.1 of Protopterus annectens. Taxonomy (NCBI): domain Eukaryota; kingdom Metazoa; phylum Chordata; order Ceratodontiformes; family Protopteridae; genus Protopterus; species Protopterus annectens. Next base: position 1,404,505,462 of record NC_056744.1, read on the forward strand.
GCAATGTACAATATTATGGGACAGTAAAGAAGGAACCCGAACTTGTGGAGGTATCACATGCTTTAACAATGAAAAGATACTCACTGAACACATCTACCAGTATGTGTGCCTGGAAGATCAAACACAATTCTGGAGGGCATTGAAAACAGAAAACCATTACCATGGGTAAATCTTGAGAAAGGATAGAGTTCCTAATTGGCAGAAAAGGTGTATTATTATGATGATAGTCTCATTAATGTATTGGCACTTACGTGGTGTGGAATGTCACATTTCTAGCCACCTACTCACATTGTTGTGTACATTTTGAAGGCAACAGATAAACAGAGAATTGAAATACCTGACTGGAAATTGAGTAACCGAAGAAAACAACAGCACGAATGCAGTGCTACAGATTGGAAGGTATTGAAATGCTTTGAATATAGGCACTAATGATATAATCAGTTTTCATTTTTTTTTCAATATATTGTGCTGCAAACCATTACAGGTGCTATCTCCGCTTCTGCAGAAGCTGGAAAGGAGTGTCCAGTATTTGATAAGAGCTTTTATGGCATTGTTTATTTTGATGATTATATATGCCTTTTGAAATGAATTAGTGGTCTGTCTTGCAATGTGATTGGATTGGGGGAGAAAGATGGGAAATTAAGAATTAAAGATTGTGATTGCCATGGTGCTTCTAGTTTTACTAGAAGACAGGAGGAAAAATGAAAAGATGCTAAAAGCACTATAGTATATAGGCTACAGACACTAAGCTGTTATTATTATATGTACAGATGCTTTTTCTGTCTCATAATAAATGGGTTTGGTATAATAAATGGTTAGAATATGAATATAAATATATGACTATATTACCTCTATAGAACAGTAGTACACAGAGTGGACAGCACCAATGCATCTGAGACTTTGGAAGTCTAAGCTGATATATGAAGGGCATACCTCTCAACTGTCCAGATATTTGCTTCATATTTTTGGTCTGTTCTTCATAAAAATTGTGTTTTTTCTAGATTTTTGTTACAAACCACAAGGCTAAATAATGTCAGGTATTTGAGTTTCGACTTCATATTGTTCATAAAATGTATGGTAACGTAAGACATTTTATTCTAGCAACTTTTTAAGTTTACAAGAGCAATATTTAAAATGTGTCCCTATTTTTGGCACCTTGTTCCCACATTATTTTTGACTTTGTCCAGATTGTTTGTGCTAAGAGGTTGAGAGCTATAGGGCCATAATGAAGACAATAGAAGCGTCAAAAATGAAGTCAGTTCCTTATGTAAATGAATATATTTTACAATGCTTATTGCAATTATGCAGATATTTGTTATGGGAAATGGGATCTGGATATATATTGGCAACGGTAGGTGATAGGGCTTCCTAGATGCAGAATGAAGGATGTTTTTGGCTGATATAAGAAAAAACAATTGATGCTTCTGAAAACATTTATATACACAAACATAGATGAAAGCTTTACAAGCAAATGCTTTTGAGTGTGTTACAAGATACATTATAGATAAGAAAACTGAATCAAAAATCATATTTGTGGCTAAACAAGTAAACCTACATACATACCATTAGAACATGATCTAAATGAGATGCAAAAGCTAAGTAAAACCTGGAAACTATAATTAAATAAATACTAAAATAGCATATTCCCACCATCAAATTAAATATAACAACTCTATCACCACACAGCCATTGAGTAAGGACAAAACCATAAAACAGTACATTTTACTGAATATTGTTTACTGGGGAAGGAACCACTTAAGTGGAATGCAATGTAACTGTTTAAGGTTTGCAATGCAGAAAAGAGTTGTTCATATTGAATCTTAATTACGTTTTAGTGGATATTTAGTAAGGGTGTGACTTGTAATTATATTCTTTTTTTTATATTATTTGAATAGCTGTTGTTCACAAAAGAACAGCAAAAAATATTGCCTAGTGAGAATTTTAGGATTTTGAAAGAACCAAAGTGGGTCAAGGATATCACTTGCTAAGGTAAAAGAGACATCAAAATCTCAAAGATTTGTCTCACTGATAGGCTGTGAATGCCACTGAAGTAGGTCTCTTAGCCACCTATATTTTGAAGGAACGATCCTATGTTTAGGCCTGATTTACCTATGCTCGTGATGTATCTGTTTTTGGAGGTTTATCCTTATTTTCAGGCTTGTTTTACCCATTATTATTTAATAATCATAAACAGATAAATAAATGCAATAACACATCACACATCATTAAATATAGATGGTACCAGTAATACATAGGATTTAAGTATGTTTGTATGTGTGCATGTATGAATGCATTTATTTATTTATTTATTTTTGTTTGTTACCCGGCTAAGTGGGATTGGATATTTTTCAGTCGCTTCCAAGGCCATACAGTGAAAGTAATACAATGACATACATTAGGCATACGGTACAATTAGAATAGGTCCAAAGAACATGTCTGCTACTTATCAGACCAAAGGCAAAGACATAACAGTTACCAGCATTTAATGTACAATTGTAGCAGATTTTAATACATGCAATAACATTAAGTACATCCTATGGTAAAAGTGTAATGTTTGACAAGTTAGTGTGAGAAAAGTAATGAAATAGGAAAATAAGAAATGAGAGAGAGTTTAAGGTAAAGTATGAACAAAGACAAAGTAACATTGATTTTATGACTTACTAGACAATACATATATATTACAATATTATGAATAATTATATGGATTAATATCTATCAATCTTTATATGTGTGCGTGTGTGTGTGGCTGTGTGTGTGCGTGTGTGTGTGTGTGTGTGTGTGTGTGTGTGTGTGTCTTTTTAGCCTGTCTGTTTATATATTTACTATCTGAGTAGGTAGGCTCATCAAATTACCTTTTTTAGCCTCAACACAGGCCATAGGTATAAATCATAAAACAGATGTCAATACCGTTTAACAAATTAATAAAAATGTATCATATTGTAAACAATATGTGTTGCATACAGTTCAGATATGTACAGCCATGCATGGCATAAATATGTTTAGCAAGCATAGATAACGGCATTAAATGTATAGATGTAAATGGCAAATTTTACAAGTTGCAACATTTTGATAGAATTTTTCAAGACACATATGCGTGTGTATGAATACAAACTGTGCATGTGGCTGTGTGTTCATGCGTACAGCATTACATCATTCACAGATAATCCATATGCTGGCTGTTAAAATATACATGGTGCTGTGGAGGGGAGTGCTGGTGATACAGCAATATGTAGGGTACATCAAGCCAAGTGTGTATACATATATGGATGTGTGTGTGTGTGTGTGTGTGTGTGTGTGTGTGTGTGTGTGTGTGTGTGTGTGTGTGTGTGTGTGTGTGTGTGTGTGTATCATCATCATCATCATTTTCTTTCGGCTGTTCCCGTTAGGGGTCGCCACAGCAGATCACCTGTTTCCATTTCTTCCTGTCCTCTGCATCTTGCTCTGTCTCACCAACCACCTGCATGTCCTCTCTCACCACATCTATAAACCTTATCTTAGGCCTTCCTCTTTTCCTGTTATCTGGTAGCTTCATCCTTAGCATCTTTTTCCCAATCTACTCAGCATCCCTCCTCAGCACATGTCCAAACCAACGTAATCGTGCCTCTCTGGCTTTGTCTCCAAACCTTCCAACCTGGGCTGACCCTCTAATATACTTATTCCTAATCCTGTCCACCCTTGTCACACCCAGTGCAAATCTTAACATCTTTAATTCTGCCACATCCAGCTCAAACTCCTGCCTTTTGTCAATGCCACTGTCTCCAACCCATATAACATAGCTGGTCTCACTACCCTCTTGTAGACCTTCCCTTTCACTCTTACAGGTACTCTTCTGTCACAAATCACTTCTGACACTCTTCTCCACCCACTCCATCCTGCCTGTGCTCTCTTCTTCACCTCTCTTCCACACTCACCGTTACTCTGAACTATTGTCCCCAGGTATTTAAACTCATCCACCTTCGCCACCTCTACTCCTTGCATCCTTACCATTCCTCTATCCTCCCTCTCATTCACACACATATATTCTGTCTTAGTCCTGCTGACCTTCATTCCTCTTCTCTCTAGAGCATATCTCCATCTCTCCAGGGTCTCCTCCACCTGTTCCCTACTCTCACTACAGATCACAATGTCATCTGCAAACATCATAGTCCACGGGGACTCCTGTCTGATCTCGTCTGTCAACCTGTCCATCACCATTGCAAATAAGAAAGGGCTCAGAGCTGATCCTTGATGTAACCCCACCTCCACCTTAAACGCATCCGTCACTCCCACCGCAAACCTCTCCGCTGACACACTACCCTCATACATATCCTGTACCACTCTTACATACTTTTTTGACACTCCTGACTTCCTCATACAATACCACAACTCCTCTCTAGGCACCCTGTCATATGCTTTCTCTAAGTCTACAAAAACACAATGCAACTCCTTCTGGCATTCTCATCAACACTCTCAGAGCAAAGATCGCATCTGTAGTGCTCTTTCCTGGCATGAAACCATACTGCTGATCACTAATCATCACGTCCCTTCTTAACCTTGCTTCCACTACTCTTTCCCATAACTTCATGCTGTGACTGATCAGTTTTATCCCTCTGTAGTTACTACAGCTCTGCACATCACCCTTATTCTTAAAAATCGGTACCACAACACCTTTTCCTCCATTCCTCAGGCATCCTCTCACTTCCAAAGATTTCATTAAACAATCTGGTTAAAAACTATACTGCCATTTCACCTAAACACCTCCATGCTTCGACAGGTATGTCATCTGGACCAACAGCCTTTCCGTTCTTCATCCTCTTCATAGCTATCCTTACCTTCTCCTTGCTAATCCACTGCACTTCATGATTCACTATCCCCACATCATCCAACCTTCTCTCCCTCTCATTCTCCTCATTCATCAACCCCTCAAAGTACTCTCTCCATCTCCTCAACACACACTCCTCGCTTGTGAGTATGTTTCCCTCATTATCCTTTATCACCTTTACCTGCTGCACATATATATATATATATATATATATATATATATATATATATATATATATAGATATATAAATATATTAGCAGAATATGAGGCAGCTGGTGTAGCTCATGAAAAGCCTTCTTTGTAGTATTTAGGGTGAAGGATGGATGCTCCAGTTTGAATGAGTAAGAACTCAATATTTTGCAAAATGCTTGAACTTTTGTTAATTAGAAAAATGTAACAGGAGGAGGAGAGAAATTTACAAAAGTTTATAAGCAGTAATGGGAAATAGGTGGTTTACCCTTAGATTACTAGGGAGTGTATTGGTAGAGAGTAGCAAATTGTAGAGATATACGCCATTATTTGCTACATTTATGAACCTTCAGATTATGTTTAGGGTTTTCTGCAAGATAATTCTCTTGTATGAGTTCCCAAGAATGATCTACGGTAGATAGTATTCATGTTTAAAAATAAGAACATTTTTGGTAGTTCAGTAAAGCCCAAAAATGTGGCATTTATATGAGAGTTTGAGTTGCAGAATTATTTTGTAGACAATAATTTCACTTTGCCAAGTATTATACTTGGATACTGCCATTAATCAAGGGGTGCAATTTGATTGCCAGGGGTATCTGAGGTAGTTAAAGGGGAGCACTGGACTTTTAGGGTTATCAAATGTCATAACTTTAATTTTAGATGCACTTACGTTAAGTTTTTGATCAGTTAATCAGTGTCAGATGCTGTGGAGGACCTTGTGACATAAATAGAATGGTAGTTGGCTCATTAGTAAGTCAAAAAGAAGTATCTTGCCTCCATAGACATCCCATTGAAGCAGTAAAGTCCAAGTGGAATAAGTTGAAAAAAGTCACAAAAGAAGTGAATGGAATACGTTGAAAATTAATGAGTAAGAATAGGTCTCTGTGAAGAAATCATGGCAAAAATTAGAAGATGCAGCATCCTGCAGAATAAAAGCTCTCTTATCAAGCTAAACAAACAACTCAGAGGACAAATAAAGTCTACCAAAGCCAAATTTGAGGTAAGTTTGGCCTCCCAGGCCAAGGGCAACCACAAAGCATTTTTTAGCTATGTCCACAACCTCAAAGGTAATATACAATCGTGTGCAGAGCTCATTCTAAATGGAGCCACCTATACTGAGCCAGAGGAAATAGCAAATCTCCTGTGATACATTCAGCTCAAACTTTATCCCTCTCTTCCGCTCAACCTTCACTCAGTAAATATCATCAAATATAACTCCTCCTATAATCACTAGGGAACAGATCCTTAATGCTCTTTCTAAGACCAAGAATATGGCATCAATGCCTCTGGAATTACTTATTTAACTGCAGCCGCAAAACAGGTTTCATGTCTCATGAAGAAGAAAGGCAACAGTCATCCCTCTGTACAAAGGTGGGCCATCTACAGACCCTGGAAACTACAGACCCATATGTCTCACTAGTCTTATATGTAAAGCCATGGAAAGAATTATATGGAGATGATCATTACAGATATAGTAAACCTCCAGACACTGGATCCAACCCAGTTTGGTTTCGTCAAGGGCAGATCATGCCTATTCAACCTGGTGGACTTCTTTGAGAAGGTCACCAAAACAATGGATGAGGGCAAAATTGTTCATACTGCCTATCTTGATCTGGCCAAGGCTTTTGACACAATACCCTACTCAGCCATTGTTGACAAACTCACAAGGTTAGGTACAAACCCATATGTCACCTAGTGGATAGCTATTAGCTCACAGACAAGACCCAGGCAGTTAGAAATGGGAAGTCCCCCTCTACAAAGAGGCCACTCACAAGTGCATTCCCTCAGTGATCTGTCCTTTCGATCGCTCCTTTTTAGTATTTACTTCTCAGAAGTCAAGGCCAATGTCAGTAGTCTTTGGATAACTAAATTTGCAGATAATTGCAAATTTGGAGCTGTCATTGAATCTCACACTGACACAAATGTTCTCCAGGAGCGGCTGACACAGATAAACAACTAGTGTCAGAGTCATGGACTAAAACTAAATGCAAAGAAATGCATAATAGTATCCTTTGGGAAGTCATCCATCCTTGGTAGCTATCACTTTGACAACACACCCCTTAGAGTTGGCCCAGTAGTCAGGGACTTAGGGACACACACAGATAGTAATCCTGCCTTTGATCATCATGTGTCTACAGTGGCGAGGAAATCATTGTATACTGCACACATTATAAACAAAGGTATGGCATCTAAGTCCAAGGAAGTAATTATTCCCCTATATTCAGCATTCATCAGACCTATCATTGAGTACAATGCCCCCTTTGGTATGTACCTAACCAGGCATATCCAACAATTGGAATGTCCACAGAGGTTCCTCACTAAAATAATACAGGGCATAAGTAAAATATCCTATGCACACTGCCTCAAGGCTCTATCCATGTAGTCTGTCTCCTACAGGCTTTTGAGGGGAGATCTACACCTTGCATGGAGGATATTGTCAGACCCCACTCTGATGGACCTCCTGCATATCCACAAAACAAAAAGCATCAGAATTACCCATTCTAAAGACGTAAACCTTGCCTGTGATATAAATAAGACCTGTTGCAGAAATAGGTATGTATCCCAGAGACTAGTGAGTCTATGGAACAGGGTTACCATCCATTTGAAGCAAAGTTCCTCCATAACCCAATTCAAGTGAAGCTTGGACAATTGGATGGAAAACTTGAAATTCATCCCTGGTTTGGCACCTATGTCTCTATTGTACACAGGTAGCCTGTAAATGGTTTATCTCCCAACCCCCTGCATATACTCATCAAGGGTATTAGAACTTGTCAGAGATTTCCGATGCATGGCTAGGCTTAAAAAGGCCCTTGTGGTCATTAGCCTAGTAAACACCTATGAACCTATAAGATCCTTAAAGTATCCTGCAAGCAAAGTTGGCTATAGCTGAAAGAGTGCTTTATGTTTAGCCTTAGATATATTTCTTTTATTTTTATTATGCTGTCATAAGAAAACGTATAACAAGATTTCTGAACACTGCAATTAAAGTACACACACTACACACACACACACACACACACACACACACACACACACACACACACACACACACACACACACACACACACACACATGTATAATTTCTGATTGACAAGTCAGTGCTTGTAAGACTCCTCAGTACTGTTCCTGCTGGGAGGGCTGACATTGTTGCTCCTTCTTTATATTTTTAAATCATTTTAGTATTTGCTTAAAATATATACTTTTCAATAAAAATAAAACTGGGCACATTTCTGACAGCATGTCTTCCTACTGTGTTTGTTGTAATCATATAAAATTGCAAATGGTACAAGAACATTTTTCAGAGAAGTTCAGATAAACACTATTGGGTGTCCTATGGTCCATCTCTGACCCCTCCTTTCTCCCTTCCTTCCTTCCTTCTTTCCATTTATTAGTTAATTGCATGCTTTGTTAAACATGTAGTCTATCTTTGTTGAGGCCCATTTTCAGTGAGGAGGCAGGATCACTGACTGACTATTCCAGTCACACTGTAGTAAGATGGAGATTGATTAAAGCTAACTCAGTACTACAGAATAAAGCTCATAAACAGCACACAGCCATAATAGTTGACACACACTTGCCATTCTTTAATTTCTTATCAGCATTATTAGATGCCTGTGTAGATCTGTTTTTCACTCAGAGCCAGTGTCTTCCACAAACTTTGCACAGTCAATATAACAAATACCTCTTCTAGAAGGGTCATTGTTCCCCCTTTTAGCTCCCCTAGATGTTGCATAAGCCTTGCACTTCATGTTTACAGGGCAGATCTGCTTTCATTACTTACACCCTTGGCATCATCTGCATTCACCTGTTACTTCTGAACATCTGAGGGCTATTTCTCCCTATGATCGATGCCTTCCTACTGGGAATGCCTAAACAAATGCTCTCCATCTGGGATGCATAGGTTTATAGGTTCTTAGATGTGTGCTAGACTAATGGTCCTGGACCGTTTACAAGCCTAGCCCATAGAAGTGCCCTGGCATCATGCCACCCAACGTTAGTTCCCCGTGCCTCTATCAAGTAGAGCCACTGCAGTGATCCCCAGGGTGAACTTTCTTTTTCCATTCCACTCATAAAGATTTCTCTTGAAGAGGGCCAGTGAGGTGCTCTGCTTGACATGTATGGGGAAGTCTATTCCAGAGAATGGGCAGTCTCTGGGTTATGAACCTGTCCCTCCAGCATGTTCTTTTGATTGTGGTAATGAGGCTGAGGTCTCTGGAGCATGTAGTGCAGAGGGATTGGGATTTCTTTAGATGTAGCATTTCTAACAGAGATAGGTCAGACATGGATTTGTAAGTCAAGCAGAGGTTACCTCTTAGCAGACAATATGAGATAAAGAATAGCTGGAGTTTTTTAAGTCTGTCCATGTAGGACAAGTGTTTAAGGCTTAAGATCCTCTTTGTGAGGTACATTTGTGGCCTTTCCAACTGTTGCATGTGTCTAGTGAGGTTCATGCCAATTGGGGCATTATACTCAAAGACTGGCCTAATGAGGGAAGAGTAGAGAGAGATGATGACCTCTTTCTTCCTGGATGCACAACCCATGGTAATGAGATGTACCACACAGAAGGGCTTTCTGACCACAGTGGCAATGTGGTGGTCGAAGGAGAGGTTGCTGTCAACCTGTGTCCCCAGATCTCTTATAAAGCATTCAATGTTCAGTGGGCTTACATCGATGTGGTAATTAGTGGGAACTGAGTTTTTCCCAAAGGGGATGATGAGACATTTTTTGGCATTAAGCTTAAGGCCATGGTTGTGACACCAGACATTGGTCTCAGTGAGGCCTTTCTGTAGGATGTCTACACCACTTGGGGAGTTAATAATGGCTCCCAGTGTGCAGTTATCTGCAAACTTGATTAGCCAGAGTCCCTCCATGTTGGCCTGGACTTCTGAGAAGTAGATGTCAAACAGGAGTGGAACCAGGACCAATCCCTGTGGGACTCCAGTCATGACTGGTTGGCAGTTTGACTCAGAGTCTGCTACATTCACACTATGGCTTCTATCTGTGAGCCAATTTGCAACCCACCTAGTGATATAGGGGTTAATGCCTAGTTTGGTGAGTTTATCAATAATTCCTGAGTGGGGAATGGTATCCCTTTCTGCCTTTACATTCAGACATTCAAGCCGCTAATCAATCCCTGGTCACCTGGACAATTGTTAGTGTTTTATGCCTATGTTATAGTGCTAGCTAAACAACATTTAATAATATTATATATATATATATATATATATATATATATATATATATATATATATTCATTTTGAAATTGTCATAATTATATAGTGATATATCTATATCTTTGGATAACTGTATGGTAAGTTTGTTCGTAAAAGTGGTACTTTTGTTTATGGGCCTCCACAGAAAATAAGCTCAAGCCAAAAGATATGTCTGCTCAACAAACAAAAAGAAACAGATATCAGTCACCTTTCTGAATGGGTTCATGCACTGTCTTCACCATAATGCATATTATATTGTGATCCCTGGAAAATAAGAAACTGTCCAAATCTATCAAACTCTCACTTTTTGGGATTACTAAGCCATTAATGCCTCACACCATTTTATTGCTTTTACCACTAAGTAGGTAATGCATTTGAAGAGCAAGTTTACTGCTTCCTCTGAAAGTTAGAAAACTGAACATTTTATCAAGAATAAAAAGTAAACTGAAGCTCCCGTCTCTTATATTATGTCTCTGGGATCTGGGCTTGTTGCATGAGAGACATTTCCCTGCTGGGAAAACTGCTTGTGGACACATGGCTGAGCTGCAGTTTAGCTATGAAATACATACTTGTCTGCAACAAATTCACTATGGGCAAAGAAAAGCAAGTGTCTGCAGCTGGACTAACAATGTTTGAAAGGGAGCAATATCAATACTCATGAAGAGCCCTGAGCATGTCAGTTGCAGAGAAAATGGAGTATACAACTGACTGTACTTTTTATTGTATTGGGGGAAGTAATAAGTGCTGTTCTTCATGTACAGTGCATGCCTATGTAACTACAACTTGTAGAAATGTGCAAGTGCATAGTGAAAATCCTGCACATTGCAGCAGTCACACATATACTCTGATATGTATTTTACGTGATGCTCCCTAGACATAACAGCTCACCTTCAGGGACTAACAGGCATTCATTCTCCTGAGTAGGGATTCTCTGTAGGCATCTGTCAAATTTTGTTCTTAATATAGCTTGGCAAGAAGTTCAGGGAGGTGTATAGTAGGCCACTCTAGTAATACCTTCAAATGCCAGTGCTAGGCATCCACTTGATTATTCGTCTTGGAAGATGCAGATAGGTCAGGTTATACATATTTCAGTCAACCCCACCCCCTATTTGATTAGTCTATCTGTAGGCATGGCACTGAGTGTTTCTTTGTGGCACTGAGTGTTTATCTGTGGCACTGAATGTTTCTCTGCGGCACTGAGTGTTTATCTGTGGCACTGTTTCTTTGTGGCACTGAGTGTTTATCTGTGGCACTGAATGTTTCTCTGCGGCACTGAGTGTTTATCTGTGACACTGAGTGTTTCTCTGTATCTACAGCTGGAGAGTAATTTAACCAAGTGTCCCCAACCAGTTGTCTTCACAAGGCAGTGTCCTGAAGCCCACAAGCCCTAATCCATCTTTCTGCCTTAAGTAACACACTCTTTCCTCTAGGCTCACTTAACACATACATACGTGACAGGTGTTGATTCAGGCATGCCATGATGGTCAACACCGGCAACAGCTGCAGTTTCTGCACAGAGCTGGTGATGACAGTTAATAATATGAGCCTGTATATCTGCATTTGTTGACATGCTATAGTAGTGCTTTTTAGAAAGAGTATGGCCATGTCATTTTCTGTTATAAAAGGGAATGATTCAGATTGACTGGAATTGTACAGCAAGAATACATGCACATGTATTGACACTACTATATTGCTGTTGTAATATTCCTAGTGCTACAAAATGTTAGCTGAATAAGTGTATGGTTGTATGATTATGCAATGTCAGGCTAGGTGTTTGACCCTAATTCTTATCCAATAGGGTGCTATTTGCATAATAATATAGTAGCTGTGCTGCAATAATTTTTGAAAATATTTTCTGTGTTGTTAGCAGTAATTTACAATTATTGTGATTCTTCCTTGAAAACTACAGCATTTCTAACTCCTACCACATGTTTCTTCTTTAGCTACATAAATCATCCTAACCAGCCATCTGTAATGTCAATTATACCTCCTATTCCATCATAAGAGGGAGAAAATTTGCAAAAGCCCTGAGTGTTTCACACCAAGGGATGCTTTACTACAATGAATTACTCCTACTGAATATACAAAGAACAGGTACTTGTGGGAAGGTAAACTTGCTTGTTGGAGCCTATTTGTAAGGGAATGAATCAATCATGCTATGTGTTGCAGTGAATAGACCCCTGCCCACTAAATCTGTGTGCCCCTCCTCATTTTTCCCTTTTTACACAAGCAGACACCACAGCGCTGCAAAGTGCAAACTAATCCCAGTCACTGTACTAACTGTATTCACATATTTTCTAACTTTTGTCTATATCTTGTACTTATTTTTCACTGAAGCAAACTCCATTGTGCTTCTTACCACTAGAGTTGACCAGCAGCTGGGAGATCAACAGTCAATGAGCAGACAGACTGACTTCCATTTAAACTGGAGAAGGGCCTGCCCATTCCTCAGCTAGTTCTTCCCTAACCCCGTTCCCCCAGCCATGCTATACTTCTCTAGATTTATAGATACATACATCAGCCAGCAATAAATGTTGTGGTTCCATCCCCTTAAAAGACATATACCGACAAGGCATGCAGACCCGTAAACATTCACCAAACCCACACGTACTCTCACAGCCACCAAAAAAAACTTGCACTAAATAATTCATCAGCATCAACCTACTATAACATAAAACCATGCTTACTAAACAATTTATGTAGTCATACATTTGTTTTGCTTTATAACATTAGCAAAACCATAACACAGCCTAAACACTATAGCCCACCTTCCCCACACTGTCCATCATAACAACAACAAACAACATTAAATACATTAACTAAAGTTAGTCACTATTCAAAACTTCAACTAATACAAATACAAATATAGTCCACTCCATCAAAAAAAAGACAATCAAAACAAACTCTCCTCCACTTTCAAATATAATTCTGCAACTGAGATAAATGATGCTGACCTCTAAGGTATATTTACATATACAAGGCCAAGCCTAAAAGGATACCAGTGTTACTACTAGTACAAGATGTATGAATTGCATAATATTATTAACATTAAAATAATTATAACATGCAGGAAAACAACCCCCTTGCACCTCTTTGCAGCTGGACATCGCCAATCAGATACTTACCTGAGCAAGTACAGTAACCTCAGAAAACATTTGGCTAACTGATAAACGGACAATATTTCCCTATCCATAGCCCATACATCGACAACAATGGCAAAAGACGTATACAATCTGTCACAAACTCTTGACTACTAAAACTAGTCTTTACTTCATTGCACATTGATGGAGAACACTCTTCATTACCACCACAATATTTACTGAATGACAGTGAAACTCCACCTGTACTTTCATATCTATAGCTACATTCACGCTCCCTTATGTATGGAGTGCCAGACTCACTATATGACTTACCTAGCATCCTGCTTCTTATCTGCATCCAGTAGAATTCTGGATCTCTCTCCACTCCCATTGCTTATGATGATAATTAAAATAAAAATGCACCCAGTTCAGTTACGATTGCCATACTGAGAGCCTGTTAACAGGTTCACATACTCCTCCCTTCTTACAAATCCAATATTCTAGGGAGCAGCAGCTAAATACTGGGCAAAACTAGATACATGTAACTTAGTCATTTCTTAAGACATTTTTATCTATCCAGCACCAGACTAGAAATCACTACAGACAGAAGTTAGTTCTTTGTAATACAGATGCAACTCAAATAATCAGTTGCAAAGCTCATTCTAAAAGTGATACGGATTCAAACTGCCCTGTGATTTAGTCAACCACCCTCTCTTAGTCAAAATCTAACACACTGTCATTCTTATAGTAGCTTACCTTCCCCCCAAATCACAACAAATGTAACTCTGTACTTAATGATATTATACAAAACGCAAAAATGAAAAAGACATCATAAATGCAGATGACTCTAGTACGACTCTCCTAAACCCAATCAATTTAGATGATTACAGTATACTCTCAAATTAGTCCTAACGCAGTTAGCTGAAGAACCCACAAGATGAAACTATATATCAGGCAAGTGACCTTAAAAGGCCTCATAACTATAAACAATCAGACACAATTTCCAAACTCTCACTATTTCCCCCTCCATCAATGACAATTGTCTAATTGCCCTCCTCATTAACATGTGCAACAAAAAATACCTCCCAGTCTAAAAGGTTACCACTCCAAAACTCAGGCAAAATCATCACTGCCCTTCACATTAAACTCACTAAAAGAAACTGGGCCCCACTACTGAATAAAGATGACCCTACTGTCACAACCATGTTTAACTAACATCCTGTTTAAAAATACTTCCTTCAGATTTCCTGATTCTATAAATCTCATAATCAGTGGCCCAACAAGGAACATAAAAGTCCTGTGCAAAGTAAGGGATAGAGTGCAAAGTCAAAGGAAACATTTCCCACCATTAAAAAATGAAATAGATTTATCTTACTTAAGAAGTTAGCCAAAATAAAGCTACATGTCACTAAAACCCAGTGCTCTGCAATCTTAACCAGCGGCACTTCAAAACAACCTAAGCCAAATAACAGGAATAATCATCCAGAATATTTCCTAAAGAGAACACCATCTCCCCTTCATCTAGGCTATTAACTCATTCTGGCTTTCTAAAACCATTTACCGCCCTCCCTACTACCATTCCAGTTTTACAATAAAACTCCAACAATACAGATGTAATCACCCAAGGTCTTGCCCCTTTGAGTTGAAAACAGAAACCCAAAAGGCACTGAAATCCTCTTTAAAAAAATCCCTTCCAATCTCCTCAGTTATGATTGATGGCCTAAATCCTTTGTTTCTGCTGTTATGTAAAGATTATCTTATTCACCCCCACACACATATCCATCTATCTATATATGTACATGTATATATATATATATATATATATATATATATATATCGTATGCATCTATAAAAGTTATATACCTGACTGATGGAAAATAGCAATAGGTAAAGTTATTCCCAAAACCAAATCTCTCAAAAGCAAACACATTTTTCCTTATCTTAATCCTGCCTACATTAGGCAGTATGCTAGAAAAATGTACTTAGGTCCAACTTTCCAAATATATAAAAATCAACCCGATTCTATCAAATCACAGATATAAAGTATGAGCAGATGACTTCTACAAGGATCATTATTTATCAATCCTACAAATGCTTTGATTTAGTCAACCACCCTCTCTTAGTCAAAGCCTTCTCACAGCTGCTCAAATGGTGTATAACATTCCTAAAAAAAGCATTTAAAATATAAACAGAACACACTTCATCCCCCTCTGCTCCTTTGCCAAAAGGAATCCAAATGTGTTTGATTATGTCTTCCACCTAGCTATCATACTACATATGGATGACTAGATCATTTATAGGTCAAGCCCCATACCAGCAATTGTAAGAAAAGCAACTTAGAAAAACAGCTCAGTCTGCTATCACACTGGTTACACAACCACAACCTAACAACAGAAAAAAAAATGCTGTGCCTTTTGAGATGTCACAAAATCTATGTTGTTTAGAACCTCACAAAAATGGTCAAAGTCTTATAGATTAGGCAGTTCATCTCAATAACCCAAAGTCAACTAGTACAGGAATTTCTAGTGTTGTGCCAAAAAAAAAAAAAAAAAAAAAAAAGGAAAAAAGACTCAATCACTTCACCTTACCATCTGGTACACCATCAACAGGCAAAGAAATATTGCTCCCAAAATTAAACCATGGATTAAATTCATCACCTTGGCCTCAAAGAATGTATAATTCCTGTAAAGCATTGCATATAGTATACTAGGCACTATTCCTACTAGAAAAAGCCTAACTGGCTCTCGGTGAAGTAAAGATGCACACCCTCAAATCCCACAAAACAAAGTTCATGCTGCTGATCACCCTTTTTCCGTACTAAATGTGAAAACATGAAATCACTTCCAATTAGCATAAACACCATTGCCACTTAACCCAAGTTCTGTTAGTAAAAAAGTACCTCTAAAGGTGAAGACTGTGAATCCTACCATATCAGGGCATCACCTAAAACAAAGCATAGAGCAAATATAATAGATGCAAATACCCATGCCACATTTGTACACTACAAGTGACAGTCATTCCTGGTTCTAAAACTCTCCTTTAATAAATACTACATCCTTCCCGTTTACTATCCTCTTCATCCTCGTCGCCTTCTCTTTAATTTTGCCCCATACTTCATCCTCAGTAACTACACTGTTCTATACTATGCTTTTTCTCCTGCAATACTTTCTCAATTTTGTACATATTGTAAATAGCAACAACACTCTTAATAAATGGATTGTCTGCTAATTAATGTTTTTCTGCTATTTTAGAGCACATGTTATACTCTGTCAAATAAATTGTTTACTCCTTTCAGTGCTTAACTTTACATTTGTTGTATGTTGCTGCCCCTGGTCTGAACCTGAAAATGGACAGTTTGGATCAGTTCTTTATTCTGGTCAATAAATATATATATATATATATATATATATATATATATATATATATATATATATATATATATAAGTGCAGATGAATACATATTTTGTATATATATATATATATATATATATATATATATATATATATTTTATATATATATATATATATATATATATATATATATATATATAAAAATAATATTTTCCTTTTTGTCTCTGTCAAAGAGTTGCTTTAATTGCCACAATTTGATGTGGCTCTCATTGTCTACAGATTCTTTGCTTTCCTTTCTGCAAGTTCAATTTCTACATTAATCCTGTAGAAAAACGTGATATCCAAAGGTATGGAAAGCATACTAGAAACATACACATACAATAACGTCAAATGTATGTATTACATATGCACAGATACAATATGCCACATAGACAGCACAATATTCATGACCCTATGGCTTTAAGCCAAGGCATACCTCTCATCAGTAAAGATTTTCACAGATTGTCCAGAATTTTTTTTTTTTGCCTTATATTTTTGGTCCACTTTTCATAAAA
This sequence comes from Protopterus annectens, assembly GCF_019279795.1. Classification (NCBI taxonomy): domain Eukaryota; kingdom Metazoa; phylum Chordata; order Ceratodontiformes; family Protopteridae; genus Protopterus; species Protopterus annectens. The sequence goes on from NC_056744.1 coordinate 1,404,522,650, forward strand.
TGGTGGCTTTCAAGCAAATTAATCGTAAATAAAGATTGAAGACAGAATTTAATGACAGACATTTGAGTTTCCGACTTCATACCCTTCAGAAAAATTCATGCAAACTCAAAACCTATTATTCTATCATCTTTTTTTTTTAAGAGCAATATTTAAAAATTGTCAGTATTTTTGGGCATTTGTCCCTCATTATTTATGGCTTTGTCCACATTTCTTGATCTACAAAGTTGACAGGTTTGAGCACACGACAGGAAGCATATAACAAGAGACCTGGACAGATAACATGTACAGAAGGGAAGGTAGTATGCACAGACAAAATATACTGGTCCAGCACAGTTTCCTGCAAATAAAAAAATATGTAGCAGTAACATATTCAGAGCACTCAACAACAACCAGCAACATGTATGCAATATGCACATACAGACATATCAGTAAGATAGCAAACATGTGCATTGTAAAAGAACACAAAAAATAATCTGTGATCAAAGCTGTATATATCATGAACTCCCTGAGTGCACATAAATAGAATTTCCTTAAAACAAGGACAGGCCTTTTAAGAGACTAAGAGAAATTTGAAATTGCATTAGCATAAGAAACAACTGTTACCAGAGAACATTTTGGAAGCTAGAGTACAGTTCAAATGAAATGACTGTTGTGATAATTGCCTGTTTTATGAATGTTTGGTGAAAATTAAAACTTGACTATTTTGTTAAGAAATAGATCACTGTTACTTCTTTGGGAAGGAGTTGACTACAGTGGAATGCTCAGCGAGTGTTCATGTGCAAGTGCCAGAAAAGCCTGGAAGCTTCGTTAGCAGAGTACATGCTGACTGCCAGATACTGAGATGGAATATAAGAGCTAAATAGACACTGAATCAACTGATGAAAACCAAAAAGAGATAGTGCTGTTTCTTTCTCAAGATATGTAGGGGAAAATTTGGACTTGCAAGTATTACATCAAGACAAGTCTGTGCTGTTTTATCTTCTTGTATATTATGCTGAAAAGAAACAGTTTGAAGTTTTCTGTTTGTTATGATGAAATAAAGTAGGCTGTGTTTCTGCTATAACACTAAAGTGAATCTGTTTGAGGTCTTTTCTTGCTGAAAAGAACTAATTTTGTTTTACGAGTCTGAATTTAAAAAAAATGTTCTGCACTGTTAAAACTACAGGACTAGTGTATTACTCGTGGTATCTTGAGTTGCAGAAAATTATAGGGTATTAACAATGGCTTTGTTAACAGCATAATAAATAGCAATTAATGTTGGTGTCGGCTCTACAGCAGCTGGTGATGATGATGATGATGCATTCTATATGATACAGTACACCATAGGAATGTAATGGTAAACAAACTGAGGGAAAAATATGTACGGCTCAGTAAATCTTTAACCCATTATCAAGGCTTTTGTTATTCCTTCAGTAATAACCTAAAATTAAAAACACCTAGCCACAGTGCCTTCATATTTAATAGAACTGAGTGCAGTGCTAATACTGGTCTACAGTATATGTGTACTATTTAAATAAAGTATATTAATGCAATATTTTAGAAATAAGTAAGAGTGACAGGGAGTTAAAATTGTTTTACTTTACATGGATTCAGTGTGCCGGACATTAGCAGATGAAATATTTTCATCTAAAAGGTTTTCAAACTGTGCCCCCTTGGCAGAGTTGCTACTGGCCACATGCAGCTTTTAGACAGCTTACAAGTTTTTGTTTTGAACTTAGAACGACATGGGAAAGGGCTTGGGGGAATGAAAACATGGGAATGTCTTCACAGTGACCATCCACTAGGTTGCAATGAAGCAGCCTTCACCCCAATACACTTTCCTGGCATTTATAGTAAGACTATTAGCTTAACAACATCTAGGCATGGTATATACTTGAATTTGCTAGGATCGATCATAATACCTTGGAAGAGAGATTAAGGAAGGAAGGTTTGGATGAGATAAATAGATTATTATCTCGGGGTTATTCAGGTGATTTATTAAGTGATGCTAGGAAGAAGATCCTTCAAAATCTTGGTGAGCAGAGACAATTTTATGGGAGCAGGAATGTTAGGTATAATTTGCTGACTTGTGAGAGAAAAAAAAAGAATGATGGCAGATTATTTTATGTGACAAAGTTGTCTCCCTTTTCAGGTATACTTGAAAGGGTGGTTAAGGATTTGTGGCACGGACTGTGCCAGGATGTTCAGGTGGGTAGGTTGTTCTTTATATATGTGACCTTCTCCTATGGAAGGTGTTATAATTTGAAAGAATTACTGAATTTTAAATCTTGGACTCTGATTAAGGGAAAAAAAAAGTAGGGGCCAGGGCTTGTGGTAAGTATAAGGCATGATCAAAAATTAGAAATTTAACAAGGGTAAAAGTGAATGTTAGAAAATATTTAGCTACAGAAGGATTCAATTGTGAATCCTATGGAGTAGTTTATGTAACTGGATGTGGGTGTCAGTTTATAAAGTAGCATATTGGTGAAAATGAACATAAGGTTAAGGTTAGGATTATGGAGCATCTGGGTGATATAAGAAAATGTAATATGAATATGTCCTGTTGCTGAACATCTCTCTAGCAGATGGGGGTTCTGGTGAGAGTTTCTTTTTCAGTATTTTGGCTCATCCCCATCCATTAGAGGGGTAATTTTAAGGAGGAATTGGATAGAATCAAAAGTAGGTTGATTTTGAATTACAGAACATTAAGAATCTGGATGTCAATTTAGTAATTTAAAATAAAAATAAAAAATAAAAATAGTAAAATAATAAATTAAATATAATAAGTTATTAATGAGAATTAATGATGTAAAATTTGTAAACTTTGATATTTATTTATGTGTATATACATTTTTTATATATACTTATATAAATTATGTTGGATTTTATGTAGCTCATTTTGCATTGCTTAAATATGGAGTTGTGTCTTTAAATGATTTATTGATTAGTTAATGATTAAATTGTTTAATGAGCCTACTGGGGTTTGTATAAATGTTACCATGCTGTAAGGGTGAATTATTCTGAGAAGATGAATAGCCAAAATACCAGAATCCATATTATTAGAAGGTGGTCTTCCTGGTATTTCTGCTGTAGCCATTATTTATTGTGTTTTAGTTAATATATTTGAAGTAACACAAAGTCATCCCCCCCATTTTGTCATTATAAAGATAACAATTTCTCCAGACTGAGATTAAATAAATCCAAGACTGTCTCAGAAAGGTATAATCCATCCTTAAACCACGCTGGATTCTTATCAATAAATTCCTAGTGTTCAGTCACTCAAAAACCCATCTGAAGAGCAGAATGAGACACTCAATGATTTAAGACCCTATGAGCATGTGTGTAAAGCTGTACAGTTAAAACCTCTGACCCAAGATAATTGTGGAATAATAAAGGACCAAGCAATCAGTGAGGCAGGCTATAACTGCTGGATATTCACATGGTCTTTCAAAATGCAGGTCAAAAATCTGCACTTGGGAATCTTCCCAGTATCATTGCTCAGTGAACGATTGATAATATTTAGCTGACCTTCTTCCTTAAGTGCTGTAAAACTGACATTACAAATTTTAACTCAAACCAGCAAAACATTTCTGAATGATTTTGCCACTACTAGGATAAAGCCCCAGATTTAGTAAACCTCTCTGTAGTTGTGCAGACTGCTTGGTGTCTAAAGGGTGTCTGAAAATCAACACTTTCAGGCCACCTAAAGCAAAGAAGAATACCATAAGAATGGCAACAAACACAGCACTAGGATGAGAAGGCATTAGTGGACCACCTGCCAGTCTTCTTAATTATCTACTGATTTACCTTCCAAGGCCAAATCTGAAGCCCACCCCATTCTGGAAGAATGAGATGAATAGCCTGAAATGGTAGACCCTGGGAAACCAAATCCCTGTGTAAATATACATCAAGGACCTAGGGACAAGGTGCTCCTGTGCAAATATACACCAAGGACCTAGGACCAAAGCCCTGTGTAAATATACATCAAGGACATAGGGCCAAGGCCCTGAGTAAATATACATCAATGACCTAGAGCCAAAGCCCTGTGTAAATATACATCACGGACCTAGAGCAAAGGCCCTGAGAAAATATACATCAAGGACCTAGGGCCAAAGCCCTGTTTAAATATACATCAAGGACCTAGGGACATAACTGAGAATGGTTTGGAAATGAAAAACTTAAACTGTCCAAACAATAAGAGCAAGAAAGTTTCTGAAAGGTAATAAACCAATCTTTTCTAGGTACTCTGACCCCTGATATTTCATGCACTTATCTCTCAGCAAATGAGTTCCCTATATGGAAAATGCAAAAGGCCACTCATTTCCATCACCTAACATTCACTTTTTGGGATGATAAAAATGCTAAGTAAGAAGCTAGCAACATTGTTCAAACTGACTTGATGACCCTTACTCATTTGGTCAGTCTTAGACTAACCTACCCAGACCAAGATTACACCTTCAACCAGTATGTCATGGGATAATTTTAAACCTTTGGAACGATTGGAATACCGAGAGCTTTATTGGCAACTAAAGCTAGATTCAACCAGAGCCCCAGGGTTAAATGAAAGCATAAATATTGGGAGTGTCTTGAAGTTAAGAAAAGCCAGACTTTAAAAGATTTGTTATTGTTTTGAAAACATAATATAGATCTGTATTTAATGATCTATGTCTTTTTAATTTTAATTTTATGTGGCTCAAAATCATTAGTTATAAATCATTTTGTTTGAAAGTCCATATATTACTCATTTTTTATGCAATCTACAAAGAAGTATTTAAACATATAAAATGAAAGGTAATATAGATAATGTGAAGAATGGCAATTAATTATATTTAGTTCATTTTGACATACTCATTACGTTACTGATTAGTTGATTAGCATTATTGTTTTTATTGTTACTATTTTTAAAAAAAAAATTATTATTTGTAAATGCTATTTAACTGGTGTTATTTATGAACTATATTAATTGAATATTTCAATTAATAATGCTAGTTACATTTTTAATGATTAAACACAAGTCATGTGACCTTAAAAGTTAGTATTTAATAGGAAAGCACGGCTATGTTAGAATTCATTCCTTGAAAAAGCCTGGTAGTGATCGGGCGAAAGCGCTTGGATTATTTGTGTTCATTTTGTGTTTGGTTTTACATTAAACGCTTGGGTTTTATAACAGCAGTTTCCTGGCTCCGGGTCCTGTTGCCGTTGGATTAATTTTTGTTATTGGTTTATTTCATTTTTCATTTTTTTACTTGATAATTTTAAACCTCCAAAAAAGTCACTAAGTGAAAATTGTAAATAATACATCATCATCAATACCCTTTCTTCACATTTTTTCAACATGGAATTGGGGTATTGTATCAACTGTCACCATCACTTCCTATTCAATACCACTCTCCTGCCTTCTTCAACTCTCCCGCCTGACTGCCGCAGGTCTTCTGTCACACAATCCATTCATCTCTTTGCTGGATGCCATTGTTTACTCTTGCCCTCTTCCTGTCTTTTTCCAGAACATCTTCACCAAATTATATTCTGTTTTTCTGCACATATGCCCAAACTAGCGAAGTCTGTTCTCTTTGACCTTTTCTGCAATTGGAGCTACTTTGGCTGCTGCTCTTATGTCCCCATTTCTTCATCTGTCCCACATTGTGCACCCTGCCACCCATCTCAGGCACTTCATCTTAATTATCTCTACCTTCCCCAACTGCTGTGCCTTTACTGCCCCGGTTTCTGTACCATACATTGGTTGCACTACCATTTGTACACCATATTTTCAGCTCCTTTGGCATTCTTCTGTCATATACTACATCTGGCACTCTGTGCCAGTCAGCAGCTGCACTGCTGTTTCTAGCTTTGATCTCCTCATTCATACTTCCCTTCTACTCAACCACCCCTTCCACATATTTGTATTCCCAAAAAATACAGTCACATACCAAGGCTGGACCAAAGGGCATGTTCATGATAATTAGGGGCAATTGTATTCTCAAGCCCTGAATTCTGACCTACCCTTTCAAAAGCCTTGCAACTAATCAATATTTTGTGAAATCTTGAAGTCTGCAAATTCTAGCAAACATACTTAATGCACATAAGTGTACTCTTACTACACCAGGCGGTTAACCTATTATCCAATCAGATTTGTAGATAATGCACTAATAGGCGGGCTGATTAGGACCTCTGTTACTTTGAAAAGCTACTCCAAAAATCACCTAAATGCTTTGCCAGTTGCTACATAAGCCCTCAAGTGCCAGAGGTCAAGGAACTTCAACATGGGTTATCGGTTATCCCACACCAATAATCCAACACTAATCAGTTATAATTTTGGATAAAGCTACTGCTTCTAAGCCAAATGGCATGATTTGACAACCTGCAGACAAAAAAGATTGTCGGACAAAATATTGCAAACACCTGGAATATGTCTAGCTGAAAATGATAAGTTAATATCCATACTAGGTAATGCAAGATGTCTCATAAATGAATGCACAAACATTGGTTTAGATGATTTTTTGCTCAAGATTTGAACCACCCCCATGTTATCTGCTTGAAAAATCACCTTCTTATTTTTCAGACCACTTTTCTGGACATTCATGGCAGCAAAGGTGGGCCTTAGCTCCAGGATAATAATGTATTTCCTGCTTTCTAGACACCAGGAAGAGGGCCAAGTCATTTCATACCATTTCATACCATTGCCCCCTGAAATATGTTCTTATCCCAAACTCCCCCCGGCAGCATCAGTGAACAGCTGCATTGCATCACTCATCACCCCATATTCCTGTCAGAATGACCTGCCATTAAAAATGGCTAAAGATCTCCTTTTATTTTTCCTTGGTTCTGATCCTTGATGTTTCATGCACCCATCTCTCAGCAAATGAGTTCCCTATATATGCAAACTGCAAAAAGTCACTCAGTTCCATCACCTAACATTCACTTTTTGGGATGATAAAAATGCTAACATTTTATCATTCAAAACCTCCAGCTTACTCAGGGCAATCTAAATGAAGCCAGCATGATGTCAGTCTCAATACTTAAATATTCAATCACCTTCACAGGGCCTACAGTCTTGTCTTGAATCTGCAGTACCCTCAAATGATGGCAAAGGTCCTATAATAAAGCCAGAGTCCCAGGGTACACTGCTTGCCTTCACCCACAACCAAAAACATGTCCTAATAGTAGACTGAACATTGTACAGGGGACAGCTACTCCCAGCACCATTGAAGGGCTGAACTGAATTTCTCTAAGTTTGCAGAAGCAGCCATGCATCTCATTAGGATGGCTATGTCAAAGAAATAAAATCATCAAACTACATTTTTAGTCCAGCAGAGAAATGGGAATTAGCCTGAATGCTAAATCAACAGCCATCTTAGTTGACCAGGGGGACCTTAAATTGATGATTAACACGAATAGCATTATCCAAAGATGAGTACTACACTGGAATTCCTTTATCTGATACCATCATCGACTGATGATCCCTCATGGGAAGAAAGATGATAAATGTAATAGAGTTCACCTTAAGACTTTATAAAAAATAAAACTAATGGTGATATTCTGAAAGTGCAAAAAGGAGGAGAATGAAACAGGTCAGTAATACTACCTTTGAAAACCTCTTTCCACAACAGGTTTCTTCCTGCATCCTCTTTACCTCTAACAGAACTCCAGTTCATACAAGATGATTCCTTAGCAGGTCTTTGATTTAATGAGAAAGCCTCAAATAATCCTTTGAACTGCCTTTACCTTAGACTATTTATCTGGATAATGCTCTAAACATTCTGTCAAGAAATTACTTTACTGGGGGCATGGTATCAAACCCTATTCGAAGGTACAAAAGGAATTATATATCTTGATTCCACAAAGAAATGACTTGATCCCTCCAAGACTGGGACAGATTTGCCCCATCTGTTGCCTTCGTGAAATGAAGCACTATTATGCACCTTCCCTCCATCCTAAAACCAGCATTTCACAGCTGTGTGCTTCCCCTTACAATGAGAACACACATGCAAATCTGCATGAAGGCCATGCATAAATGTTTAAAAAGGCCAACAAGTCTTACTTCTGCTGTTTCATCATTACTGCAGGAAGAAATCTATAGACGTATCTATCATCACACCTAGCCACTCTAACTGTCCCATGAAAATGACAACAAGAGCCCAAGTATCTGCTATTTCATATATTCATGAGTTGCATAGGTAGCACTTGTCTGGATGCAGAAGGACAATGTGTTTTTTGTTGCAAACCTCATATTTCACAGGCGATTGGCTGCACTCATTATGGGCAGCCTGTTTGTTGCTGTGTGCAGAACCAATATCTCATAGTAGTAATGCGCTGCAGCTTGTACGAAATCCATGTGCTGTCATGTCTTGTGTTACAAACTTCTCATATTACTTTACCTCTTAAAATGCATCATTGGAAAAGGGACAGTGGACCTACCTGGGGTAAGACATTACTGACAGTTTAGTACTGTGGAAGTCCAAAATGTTTTTCAGAACAGGTATTCTTTACTGCCTATGCTGGTTTCACTTTTGCATTTTGGTTATTTTTTTTTAGCTCAATCCCTCCCATGCTGAGCATTTAACTCTGTCCCATGGCCAGTCCAATAACCCATTTGATCCATGTACTGAAGAGTTGTATGGCCAGTTTTTCCTCCACTGTGAGAGTCAAGCAAGCCAGGAAAGATAAATATCATGCATGAGCTGGACACATTGATGTGCTTCTCCTTCGACAACAGTGACTTTCTGCAGCTGCTGTTCAGGAAAAATGCACAAAGACTACCATCTGCACCAATCCTGCTACCAGGAGATATGCCTACGATCTTATATGTACTGCTAATGCTGGGAGCTGAGATGCCATCCTCCTCCTCTCTAGGCAAGCCAGTGCTGACTGCACATTCTAACATTCCCAACTAGTTCAGCATCAGTGAAGTAATCAGTCATGGGTCATCTGAGACATATTCAGGGCTAGTTGTTTCTTAATATCAGTAAGATTGGAGATAAAATTATGCCAGATGAAGCCAGGAGTGTTGTATTTCACAAAAGTCTCAAAACCAGTGTCATTCATAAGCATTTTAATTTGAAGGATGTGATATTATGAGACTTAATGAAGTGTCTTAATCTAATGTCTTTTGAGATGAAGCACATACTGTTACTGAATTTCCATTTAGTTTTTAATAAATTTCAAATGAGTTCTCAATAGTGCTTCATTATTAGAAGTGCTGTTTCTGAGATTTTTGCAACCTTCTCCCTTTACTGTCCATCAGATGTTTTTGCTACCTCCATAAATGCGCTTCCAATGTTAAATTACTCTTTTATGTCCACTTTTTTTGTAAAGCTGAACTGGTTCATATGTCGTGTTTCCCTTTGAAGTGAAGAAGAAGGCTTGCAAAACCAAAAAGACAAACAAAAGATTCACTAGACTCCTAAACCTTTGTTTGAGTTACATATTCTTATTGCAGAAAGACCCTAGAGGTTTAATGCGTTTAACTAATTAACAATAATTACTCCTCCTACTAGAAGATTAATATATGTATATACATACATAATGATAGAGAGAGAGAGAGAGAGAGAGAGATGCAGTTATAGATACATATAAATAAATACTGCATCACAGGATTAACAATCTTAATGGATATCAACACATGACAAAAGTAGTAAATAAGTACTACTACTGCTAATAATAATAATAATAATAAGAATAAGAATAAGAATAATAATTATAATTATAATTATACGTCTGCAGTTAGTAATGAAGTCCTGCACCAATATTCTAACCTCTAATTCTGGTTCCATAGAGATATATTAGCCAGGGCCATTGCTTGCTCATTTAGTACCTGGAGCCATGTCCTGATCTGACACCCATAAATTCCACCATCTTGAGGAGTAAAAAATGACCATTCTTCATTCATCAGCAGTTTATTATCCCCCAATGTGTGGTCCTAATTGAGGAACAAAAAAAAAGTGTACTTTCTGCAATCTCAAGCTCCTTTACTGAGGGGGAAAGGGCCATTCTGCCATTATCTCCAATGTGCATACAACTCTTAAGTTGAAGAGCAAGACATATATAAATAAATACCACAACTTTTTCCTCACCACTCTCTGAGCACTTTGCTGCTTCTGTGCTTCAAGTCCTTACACCAGTTATAGTACTGGTATTCATTTCTGAATGATGGTATTGTAATAATGCCACATCAGCAACTGTGCATAGAGCCTACATACCCCATCCTAGCTATACTTCTGATATTAGCAGATCAACTTTGAGTAATTAATCCGACTCTAGTTGCAGGAACACCCCTGCAGACCTGTCAGGTGAGCCTGCATGCACTGTGATATTCTCAAGCATGCCCTAGGAGCTCTGAGGATAGCCCAAATAGCTTATTCTGTTGTTACGTTTGAAAGGAATGGACCTGTAATGCATTCACATTGTCACTTGACCTGTGTGTGGACAGGACAAAACCATTGTATTGTAGGGCACCTGCACAGCCACTGATCACCCAATAATATGACAGAATTATAGAGGTGCACAATAAGCAAGTTATTTTAGTGCAACATGGTTATTGTTGAGCCTAAAGATGAGCTATGTGCTCTGGTCCTTGTAAATAAAAATACAATGCAGGTATAAACAATAAGCCCTGTTACAAGAGAATTGATAAATATGTTGTTGCATATTGTGCTGTTGGTGAATTGAATCCATGTGTTGTATCACCGTATTATTATTTGTTGTGTAGGCAGGCACATCTGCAAAACATGTGCTTAAGGAAACAGTATACTAGGAAGAGAGTGGTCATTACCAGTACAGTATGTATCAAATGAAATACACCAGACACAACTGTCAGCCTAGCTTTATATTAATGTACTATGAACCCATACCAGAACTTATCTCCTAGGCAGGAGAGACAATTTGCTATCATAGATTCATACAGTCATCGTTATGTACTAGGCAGTGAGTCAGCAGATCATTACAAGCCTTATCCAAAACTCCTACTAAAAAACATCTCTTAAACTTCAAGGACAGCAAAACAAGATAGAACAGTAGAGAAATTGAGGCTGCCCATCTAATTATCTAGTGTACCTTGAAGAGAGCGCCCCGCTCTGCTTGACATGTACTGAAAGTCTGTCTTGGTGTGAGGTGGATCCATTGGGTATGATTCTATTATACAAGTATGTCTCATTTATCACCTGATGAAGATTTAGTTCCTTGAGTGACCTTTTCTTCTGTGATGAAAAAGGAATTAAAACAGGGTGGGATTTTTTATTCTTTGAAAGGATAAATACAGATCATCATAGAGGAGTCTGTAAACACTGAGTACAGCAAAAGTGCTGCCAGACAGTTCTGATAAATAAGAATGTCGAGGCCACTGATATTTTCAGTTATGACTCCCTGAGGTGTGTCAAGCAATATATTTAATAATTCATCACTATAAAACTGCTCAGAAGGCTATCTGTTGCAATACATCAGCATCACAAAAAACAGCAAACATGAAAAAAATTAGAATGCAGGCAGTGCATTTGTTTTGAATCTGTAGGCTTTTCACTGTCATATGTGACATCAATGGTTTGTGAGCTATTCAGAGATTGATTGAATTTTGAATAATAATTATTAAAGGTCTTTGACAGTCCAGAGCTATCATAAATCAAATTACCATCATTAATCAGATCTATGCCATAATTAGTCTCCTTGTATTTTTCATTTCAGACAAGTGCAGTTTACGCTGAGTTTACAGTTAGCAAGGGATAGTTCTTATATTGCTGTTGTATGATGAAGAAGCTTAGTGAAGGCTAGAAAGGCGAAGGGGAAATAATACATGGGAGAAGTTTATTTGAATGGAAAAATGCAAGCGGCTACAACAGAGATCACAGAAACCTGTTCAAGTCGGCTCATCTCAGTACAGCTCTGTTCAACTCAATACAACCCAGATAAATGTGGCCTGACAGAGCAGAAGTAGATAACTCACTCACTGGAGTTACAACTTTTCCTTTCAATAGTATAAGAGAAAGAATTTACTTGCTTGCACTACCCACTATGTAAATACCTCTACTGCAGTGGTGTACTGCTCTGTGCGGTAAGTGTCAATCAAGAAAACAAAATTACAAATGAAGAATGTAAAATCAGAAGCTGATGTGCTATTAGCTACCAAAGATCTGCAGTAATTTATCTGTCTCTCACTTAGATCAAAACACCACATAATCTAAACACATCTGGGTAAACAAAATACTCAAAGCAGAAAATAAAATGAAGAAACAATATCAGGCATTGCAGAAAACAGCTCAAATAGTTATAAATGTCTGATAACGTAACTGCAGACACAGAAAAGGAAAATAAAGTAATTTATTGACTAGTTATTATTCAGCAGGCATTAGCTGTAGATTAAAACATTCTGTTCATTCTCCAATCAGAGTTGTGTTGTATGAGAATGTTCATTCTTCAATCAGAGTTGTATTGTACAGGTCACTCATTCTCTAATACTAAGCCTTTGCCTACATATGTTGATTTATCTGTAAACAAAAAAAAAAATCACAATCAGAGTTGATTTGTTTTAAAAATTCTAGGAAAGGGAATATGGAAAAGGACTGCACACATTCTGATAATATTAGGCCTGTGGAAACTATTAATATTAGCTAAAGGTTATACCTTAAATCACATCTGTGGAGTGTGATCCTATTGAATGCGATAGTATTGAATTTATAAGTACTAAGTGAGGAATCTGCTTTGGACCATAACTATAGTAGCTAAATCAAGCAAGCATAAAACAGCTAGTAAGCAGGAAATTGAAGAGAAACGTGTTCACTGAGACAACAGGTAATGCCCTATAAACCAACATATAGACTTCCCTTGTAGCATTTGTGATTCATACTGTGTTCTATAGAATGTGCAACTTGTTAGGTAGGTGGTTTGAATCTGAAAGTGGTGAACTTGTTTGTGTATGGTGCTAGTGTCAGGTAAGTAAAGCCTCAACAACAGATTGTGTAGTGTCCACTTTCACTTAAGGGAAAACATTAAAGGGTTAGGGGGTAGCATAATGGTTATGGTGTTTACCTCATAGATAAAAAATGACAGAGTTTGATTCTCACCTTTGAAGGGAAACTGACTGGGCTTAAAATGACCTGTATGGGTAGCTAGCCTAGTATTTACATATGAACAGTCTTTCTTAGGTGAGTAGTTATACCCTGTAGCTTTAGTGACCATTTTGACACATAATTTAATAATTGGAAACATTTTCTCCAGATTAAAGAAATATGGCAGGTATGGGTGAAACAGGTTCAGTCTGATAATGCTCCCTGAAATGAAATGTCTAAGAAAAGAAAATGGTGACAAACAAGAAGGCACAAAAGGAGGGAGCTAAGATATGGCTCTAAATAAAATGACTAGCTGAGTCTACTGCTTTAACTTCCCAAAAGATGACAGTAGAGACCACCAAAGGAGATGAGGCTTGCCAAATGGCCTCAGTTTTTTTAAAAAATAAGAGTAGTTAGTATGGAGACTGGCAAAAAAGGACTTATAGTTAACAATTTTCTAATAGAAAGTAGCAGCACAGTGGTGCAGTGCATAGTGCTGTTAGCTCACAGCAAGTGGTTCTGTGGTTCAGTTCCAGTAGGGTGCTGTCTGTCCAGAACTTTTATTCATTTAATTTGACATTTGTTTACAGGGAAAGTCCAGCTGGTGAGAAAGTGCCCATTTTCAGCAGATGCCCAGGTAGAAAAGCTCCAAAATCACAATACTTCAAAAATTAAGTACATATATCTTCAATCACAAAGTATCATGTTACATTATCAAACAGCATGCACATATATCTTCAATCACAAAGTATCATGTTACATTATCAAACAGCATGCACATATATCTTCAATCACAAAGTATCATGTTATATTATCAAACAGCATGCACATATATCTTCAATCACAAAGTATCATGTTACATTATCAAACAGCATGCACATATATCTTCAATCACAAAGTATCATGTTACATTATCAAACAGCATGCACATATATCTTCAATCACAAAGTATCATGTTACATTATCAAACAGCATGCACATATATCTTCAATCACAAAGTATCATGTTACATTATCAAACAGCATGCACATATATCTTCAATCACAAAGTATCATGTTACATTATCAAACAGCATGCACATATATCTTCAATCACAAAGTATCATGTTACATTATCAAACAGCATGCACATATATCTTCAATCACAAAGTATCATGTTACATTATCAAACAGCATGCACATATATCTTCAATCACAAAGTATCATGTTACATTATCAAACAGCATGCACATATATCTTCAATCACAAAGTATCATGTTACATTATCAAACAGCATGCACATATATCTTCAATCACAAAGTATCATGTTACATTATCAAACAGCATGCACATATATCTTCAATCACAAAGTATCATGTTACATTATCAAACAGCATGCACATATATCTTCAATCACAAAGTATCATGTTACATTATCAAACAGCATGCACATATATCTTCAATCACAAAGTATCATGTTACATTATCAAACAGCATGCACATATATCTTCAATCACAAAGTATCATGTTACATTATCAAACAGCATGCACATATATCTTCAATCACAAAGTATCATGTTACATTATCAAACAGCATGCACATATATCTTCAATCACAAAGTATCATGTTACATTATCAAACAGCATGCACATATATCTTCAATCACAAAGTATCATGTTACATTATCAAACAGCATGCACATATATCTTCAATCACAAAGTATCATGTTACATTATCAAACAGCATGCACATATATCTTCAATCACAAAGTATCATGTTACATTATCAAACAGCATGCACATATATCTTCAATCACAAAGTATCATGTTACATTATCAAACAGCATGCACATATATCTTCAATCACAAAGTATCATGTTACATTATCAAACAGCATGCACATATATCTTCAATCACAAAGTATCATGTTACATTATCAAACAGCATGCACATATATCTTCAATCACAAAGTATCATGTTACATTATCAAACAGCATGCACATATATCTTCAATCACAAAGTATCATGTTACATTATCAAACAGCATGCACATATATCTTCAATCACAAAGTATCATGTTACATTATCAAACAGCATGCACATATATCTTCAATCACAAAGTATCATGTTACATTATCAAACAGCATGCACATATATCTTCAATCACAAAGTATCATGTTACATTATCAAACAGCATGCACATATATCTTCAATCACAAAGTATCATGTTACATTATCAAACAGCATGCACATATATCTTCAATCACAAAGTATCATGTTACATTATCAAACAGCATGCACATATATCTTCAATCACAAAGTATCATGTTACATTATCAAACAGCATGCACATATATCTTCAATCACAAAGTATCATGTTACATTATCAAACAGCATGCACATATATCTTCAATCACAAAGTATCATGTTACATTATCAAACAGCATGCACATATATCTTCAATCACAAAGTATCATGTTACATTATCAAACAGCATGCACATATATCTTCAATCACAAAGTATCATGTTACATTATCAAACAGCATGCACATATATCTTCAATCACAAAGTATCATGTTACATTATCAAACAGCATGCACATATATCTTCAATCACAAAGTATCATGTTACATTATCAAACAGCATGCACATATATCTTCAATCACAAAGTATCATGTTACATTATCAAACAGCATGCACATATATCTTCAATCACAAAGTATCATGTTACATTATCAAACAGCATGCACATATATCTTCAATCACAAAGTATCATGTTACATTATCAAACAGCATGCACATATATCTTCAATCACAAAGTATCATGTTACATTATCAAACAGCATGCACATATATCTTCAATCACAAAGTATCATGTTACATTATCAAACAGCATGCACATATATCTTCAATCACAAAGTATCATGTTACATTATCAAACAGCATGCACATATATCTTCAATCACAAAGTATCAGGTTACATTATCAAACAGCATGCACATATATCTTCAATCACAAAGTATCAGGTTACATTATCAAACAGCATGCACATATATCTTCAATCACAAAGTATCAGGTTACATTATCAAACAGCATGCACATATATCTTCAATCACAAAGTATCAGGTTACATTATCAAACAGCATGCACATATATCTTCAATCACAAAGTATCAGGTTACATTATCAAACAGCATGCACATATATCTTCAATCACAAAGTATCAGGTTACATTATCAAACAGCATGCACATATATCTTCAATCACAAAGTATCAGGTTACATTATCAAACAGCATGCACATATATCTTCAATCACAAAGTATCAGGTTACATTATCAAACAGCATGCACATATATCTTCAATCACAAAGTATCAGGTTACATTATCAAACAGCATGCACATATATCTTCAATCACAAAGTATCATGTTACATTATCAAACAGCATGCACATATATCTTCAATCACAAAGTATCATGTTACATTATCAAACAGCATGCACATATATCTTCAATCACAAAGTATCATGTTACATTATCAAACAGCATGCACATATATCTTCAATCACAAAGTATCATGTTACATTATCAAACAGCATGCACATATATCTTCAATCACAAAGTATCATGTTACATTATCAAACAGCATGCACATATATCTTCAATCACAAAGTATCATGTTACATTATCAAACAGCATGCACATATATCTTCAATCACAAAGTATCATGTTACATTATCAAACAGCATGCACATATATCTTCAATCACAAAGTATCATGTTACATTATCAAACAGCATGCACATATATCTTCAATCACAAAGTATCATGTTACATTATCAAACAGCATGCACATATATCTTCAATCACAAAGTATCATGTTACATTATCAAACAGCATGCACATATATCTTCAATCACAAAGTATCATGTTACATTATCAAACAGCATGCACATATATCTTCAATCACAAAGTATCATGTTACATTATCAAACAGCATGCACATATATCTTCAATCACAAAGTATCATGTTACATTATCAAACAGCATGCACATATATTTTAAATCACAAAGTATCCCGGTACAGTACAAACATAAGAGTGCCATAATTTTGTAGTGAAAAAACATACAACATATTAGAAAAATATTAAGTGTTTTCCTGTGCATATTATTTACTCTACATTGTTAAGGACATTGCATATAGTTTATGTGTTTTTTCTTATTATTATTATACTAAGTTATTGTGTTATAAAATGAATAAAAACATATTTAAAAAAACATAGAACATACGTTTCATAGCAGAGCTCAATGAAAACAACAAGAGTTGAAGAGAATATGTGAGGAAAACTTCAGTACTCATAATATTGTTACACAGTATGGTATATGAGACCTTAGGCAATTCTAATAAGATATTTAAAAGTGATATCAGAGATTATGACTGGAGACTGTGATGTGAAATTGAGTAGTGTCTTAGTATGAGATAGGTGTTCATAGTATGATTGTAGAAGGAAGGATGGAGAGAAGAAGATTATAAGAAGAGTGCAGGTAGGGTGTCTTCAGGGAGCTTAGGTGAGTAAGGAGGAAAGAGCTATAGGAACTGTCTGCAAAGATGAATTAAATAAGGTTAGGTAGTGAAAAAAAATAAAAAGGAGTGAGGTAGGAGGCTGTAGAGCATAGTGAAGTGTGATCTAGGTGGGAGGGCATGAATGAATTATAGTGAGTAAGTTCAGCCAGGTTTGGCACAGGAGCAGGTCCAAGATTTTGTAAGGTATTCTTTTAGGGAGGATTTAAAGGTGGGTAGGTTTGAAATAGTTCTGATGGTTAGAGGTAAGGAGTTCCATTTTTTACTACTATGAGTATAAGCTTTGTCCAGGGGATTTATTTGGTTTATTTATGGTGAGAAGATGTTTGTCTTCCAATCTAAGAGTTCATTTTGGAAAATGCATGCAATGCCATGGGGTAAGAGCTGGGCAGGCTAATGGTCTGTGTATGATTTTATGTACTGTTGTTATTTGAACGTAGGAGAGGTGGATGGGAAGTTCCAGCCAGCTAAGAGTACGCAGAGCTTTACAGTGTTGGGTAAAAGTGTTTATATCACGTTATCGAAAGATGAAAATAGCGAAAGCTATTTCATCGAACTTAAAATATCTAAACCACACAATATCGAACATTCAAAACAGCAAATTTCTTCCCAAGGAAAAAATTTGCTATTCCAAAACACATACACACAACACAAGCACACCTAAAAAACATCAATACACACACATACTCTTATAATCCTACAAATAACCCTACACTAAACAATACATACACTACCATCTATCCACTTACCTTAACCCAAACCCTAACCCTAAGGTCCGTCACTATCGCACACTCACCTAACCCGCCCCAACCCTAACTCACTTAACTCGCCCCTAAATCTAACTCACCTAACCCGCGCCCTAATCCTAACAACCACACAATCGCACACTTACCTGAACCTGACCCGTAAATCTCCACCACAGCGCTGAAAATAGCAAAACCACAGAACTGGCCAACCGAATTCTTTCCTTAGGAAAGAATTCGGTGTTCTGCAGCTTCGCTATGTTCAGCGTTCGATTAAAACGGGTCGATATTACAACATTCGAAGCTTTAAAACTTCGATGTTCTGATATAGACCTGGGTAAAATAGGATGAATTAGTAGCAAACTTGGCAGTTTTGTTGTAACAGCTTTCAAGTTTTTTTTTTTATGAAGGATTGTAACTTAGTTAGAATTGGTGCTCTATAGAGTAGGGAGGGCAAAAGGCAGGTTTTGGCTGGAGTAATTTTTGTGGCTGTGCTCAGGAAATTATTGTTTCTGTATAGCATGCCTAGTTTTTTTGTGGGTTTTCTTCATATTGCTTTGGATGTGAATGTCAAATTTAAGATCATCATCTATTATGACTCCTAATAGTTTGGTATGGTGGACTAAATTGATTTAAGTGCCATTTGCCAAACAGATTTTAAAATATGCTTTGTTAGGGGGTGTGACTTTTTGGGGAAAGTGGAGTTTGTTTTCTTTTGAGGTTGAGTAGGAGTTTTGTCATTGTAAGCCAGGTTTCAATGGAGATGACAGCTTGTTGAATGATTTCTTGGATGAAGAGCAAATGATGGTAGAGTCATCTGCGTACTGAATCAAGGTGCCTTCAGAAGAAGATGAATTTAGCTTATTGATAAAAACATTGAAGAGTAGAAGGCCAAGGATGGATATTTATGGGAGCCTGTGGAAGAGTGAAGATATGCAGAGATGGATCCTTCCATTTTACAGCTTGTTGCCCATTGGCAAGGTAATTAGAGAAGCACTGAATAGATGGAGATGCTAGACCCAGGGTGGAGAGTTGAGTGAGGAGTTTACTGTGAGAGACCATGTCAAAGGCTTTTGATAGATCTAGAAATACTGCAGATACAAATTTACTAGAGTTGCCTGCCTTATTGACAGTGTCTGTAATTGATAGCAATGCAGTGCTATGTTCTGGCCAAAACTCATGTTGTGTATTGGCGATTAGCTTATTTTATTAGAGATGGTGGAGAAATTGTTGATGGATACATCTTTCAGGGATTTTAGAAAGGGGAGACAGGATGGCTATGGGATAGAAATTTGAAATGTAGGTGGAATTACCTCCTTTATGTAACGGGATAATGTGTGCCATTTTTCACAAGTTAAAAACAAACAAAACAGAGTCCAAACTGGCCGTAATCTTTTATTATAAAATGTAAGCGCTTTCAGGTTAAAAAACCTTTCATCAGAGCTGATTCTTTCTTTGTACTTGGGCTGATGAGAGATGATATGAAGGATCAGAATTTTTAGGGTTGTTTTTATGGTTATCTTGTAGATGAGTACAATAAAGCTTTTTATCAATTTATCACTATTAATTTATTTCTTAACTTGATTTCATAGCTGTCTGAATAGTTGCCAATGTTTGTCATTTTTATTCTTTTGAAAGTTAATCCATGCTTTTTTCTGTCTTTCATAGGGAGTCTGCACTGGTTGGTAAGCCATGCGGTATGGCTGTTTTTAATTATTTTTGTACGTTCTGGGGCTAATGCGTTAAGAATATTTAAAAATGTTGAAGTGAAGTATTCAACTACATCATTTAAGGGGAGTCAATTTAGGATGGACCAGTTAACTGCCTTCAGAGATTCAGTGAAAGACTCCTTGGAGAATTTGGAGAGATTATGGGTAGTTTTCAGTTTGTGTTCCTTTGTTAGTGCTGTATTGCTCCTGTGGGTATAAGGTGGCAGATATTTACTTACTGTATTGTGGAGGGTACCTCAGGAGGTAAAATTAGATGGGTTGGTAACCAGAATCCAATCCAGGACAGATTGTTGGGTGTTATGTTTGCCATATCTTGTTGCTGTATTAATAAGTTGAGTAACTCCAAAGAGGTTCATGCTTTTGATCGCTGAATTTGAAGATAAAGACTGCCAATCAATGTTTATATCACCCAGGAGGATAAGATAATTTGTGATTTTATCTGTTATCCAGGTGAGTATGTTTTCATGTATTGGAATGTTCTGTTCTGGGGGGATATACAGCACAAAAACGCACATGCTCTTGGCTCTATTAAGTTTAGGGAATGAAATTAGAATTTCTGCTTTTCCAAATATTGGGATTGTGTCTGTATAGGGAGTTACTGTGAACCTATCTGGAAAGAATATAGCTATTCCACTTGCTTTTTTATGTTTTCTATTGAGCCTAATAATATTATAACCAGGGGGGTAGTATTTCAGCTTCTTTTATTTCAGACTTTAGCCATGTCTCAGTTGTGGCTAGGATAGTGCTAGTTGTAATAGGATATGCTAGACTCTGCGTGTCCTCCCTGTATTCTTTCGGTTTTCTCTGAGTGTAACGGTTTCTTCCCAATGTGTCAGGGCTAGCCAGCTGGTTGTGTAAACCTTGGATGTAGATGTTTGTCACTGTTAAAATGGCACCCAGGTCTCAAGTGCAAAAATGGGAGAAAGTGGTGATAGATGGATGGAAATGGGTATAGAAACAGGGAGAACAGATGAATCTCATGCTGATGAAAAATGGAAATGAAAACCTGAAAGCATCTCCCTCCTACACCAAAACACAGAGGTGATAGGAAATTAGAAATAGAATCAAGACTCCAAGGGTAAAGAAATAAAAAAAATACTGCAGGAGAGAAAGAGAAATAAACACTATTAGCACACCTGGTGTGAAGGCTGCCAGCCTAGCCAGATAGAATTTTATAGATAATTCTATCATTTGTAAATATTAATGTAAGGCACAGGCTTGTTGTCTTAAATGGAAAAACTGCTGTTAGATGTGGAACTGCAAAAAAATGTCACAACCGTGCTCTCTACTGACCAAGTAAAAGCATGCTGTGACCCTTTGATCTAAAGTTGGCTTCAGCCTGTCTAGGTGAAGTCATTTTTTTTCTATTGTTTTAACCAAGAGTTAAATTGCCAGATTTAATCATGCACATGTATTTTATTGCTCTGCTTCCTGACCAGCTGCAAGATAACACAATGAGATTTTAAGAATGTAAATGTAGTTTCTGTTAACCTGGGAACCCAGGGTAGTGTGAAGAATGATGTAATGGGAACCAGGAATGTGATTTTAAAAACAGAGAGAATCAGAGAGCTTTAAGCATTTTTGTCTTGACCATCTAACTCACAGCACTGTCTTGCTCTATATGTCAGTTTATCTTAGACTTGTGTTTTCTCTTAGAAATAGCTAGAAACTAGAAAGATTAGACTAAGTGTTTTTCTGTGATGTCAGAACTGTACTACCTAATTATTTTAAGTATTTTTCTGTGATCTCTGAACTCTTGACTAGCACTGTGTAGTAAGAAGTATTGTCTTGTGTTTTTATTATTTATTATTAAATATTTTAAAACCTTTCAATTGTGGCTGTTTTGTGTAGAGATAATTTAAGCTCTAGAGTACATTGCATATTTATAGTGATTACTGTACCAAGTCACTCTAATAAGCCTTGACTGTTTAGCTATACTAGCAATTGGATAATAATGTTATTCTACAGTAATAATTGGACACCCTTTTAAGGGCCTTTGAGTAGCTGATATATATTAGCTGGGTGATGGCAGTGATTACTAATGGATAGTCTGGGTAAAAGGGATACAGCTGGAGAACCTGTGCCAGCCTTCCTCAGAAGTGTCTGTGTGGTTGTATAAACACTTATCTCAAAGTGTGTGTGTGTCAGCTACTTGGGTAGGGACATGAAGCACTGGTTGGACAAAGAGGGTGCTGGAGATTTTAGCTTGCCTAGCTAGGCTGAGATCTGGACTCTATAGCTGTGCTAGTGGGGAGTCTTACTGGGGACCTGGAGAGCAAGGGAGCGACCAGCCCCAGACTGACTGTTATCTTTGTGTGCTCTTAAGGGAAATTGCATTGTACTGTGTGTATTTGTTATCCTTTCCTCCTATATGAGATGCCCCTCACTGGTGTTAGTGGTAATACTGATTATACATGCAAGATGTTGGGATTATTAAATGATTGTGAAACATATGAAAGGGTGTCTAGGTACGAAGTACATAGAACATATACAAAAACAGATTGGCAGTTACACACATTTTTGTTGTATGGGGTTGTTACCAAAGATGAATTTCATTATTTGATGGTAGATATACCGATTATACCATACATCTTTAGCATCCCTAAAATCCATAAAAATATGAATGATCCACCATTTAGACCCATAGTTTTAGCTAGAGGATCTAAAACTAAAGCTATTGCATATTTTGTTGACTTTAGTTGTAAAAATGTGTTGGGTAAGTTACCACATATCCTTAGGGACTCTTGGCACTGTCCTGACATAATTAGAGGAAGAAATATTAGTGAAGAATTTTTAATGATTACTGTGGATGTGGTTAATTTATTTTCTATAATACCACACAATGTTGGATTGGAATTTTTTGAAAATTATTTGTTACCACATAGTGAATTGCACAATGTGAAGTGGGGATTATTGGTAGAGCTTATGGAAATGGTCTTACTAAATAATTTTATTATGTTTGATGGAGAGTATTTTAAACAGATTACAGGCATAGCAATGGGTGCTAGATGTGCACCCATTTATGCAAACCTAGTTTTAGCTGAATGGGAGACACAGTTTCCCCCGGATTCACAAATCCTCCGTGTAAGACTAAATAAGTCTTACTCGGAGATTGCAGTTGAACGGTATGATGTCAGCGGGCCATGAATATTCATGAGGGTACGCTGACTCCACTCCAAGTCTAACACGGACCATGCAGGAAAGCAGGGGGCGTGTCTGACTGCCGAGCAGTCTAAAGGTCCACACCCCTGCAAGTGTCTGAAATGTAAAATGCACACACAAGAGTGATTCCGCTCAAATGTCCATGTACCCAACACCACACTCCCTGACATTGTAAACCCCCAGCACAGTTATAAAAAGAAAAACATTACATTTTTTTTTCTAATTCCCAATATAGCTGCCCGTATTTGCGCGTGTGTGCGCGGGTGTGCCCATTGCTTAGCTGCAGTTAGCAACTTCGACATGGAAGAGCATAATAAGAAATGTTTATGCAAATTATGCCAAATAGCAATAGCATAGTGGTAGAGCGTTCTCACAAAGAGGAGGCATTCACGGTTCGAGTCCCACCACTCCCCTTCCTATTTTATGTTCTAAATTAGTATATGAAATAATTCCTGACATATATGATTAAAATTTTATGAAAAAGCATTGAAATGGCCTATGTATCAGTGAACAAAATGTATATTTATAAAGGAACCTGACATATAATTGCCCGCAGTTAAGCAACGCTTTACCCAGCGCAATATAGTTGCCCGTAGTTAAGCAACACTTTACCTAGCGCAATATAGTTGCCCGTAGTTAACCAACACTTCACCCAGTGCAGTGTAGTTGCCCATAGGTAAATAGTGCTTTACCCAGTGCAATCGGTTTGTGTGGAGGTGCGCGCCGCACAAACCATCGCACCGTCGGGCAACGTGGAGCAACGTAGAGCAAAGTTGCCTAAACACAGCCACACCCCCTAGCCTGTCTGGACAGTAGTAAAATAAAAAGCAAGAACAAGGTTTGAACCCAGGACACTGTGCACCATAATCAAAGCACTGAACCACTAAGCCACGACAGCTTAGGATAAACAGCCACTGTTAACATACATATACTTATGAATGGTAGATTAAACATTGCTAAGCAGGTCTGCAGTCAGCCGAGAATTTTCAAAAATGGCCAATCACAAAAAAGTGTGGGAAATGCGGCATATTTAAGCCCCATAGGCGGGAATACTCGCCATAACTGACTGTAGCTCCCATCTGCAGTTAGAATGGCTGGTGCTGGCGAGGGTACATGCTTTAGAGCGCAGCGCTGTGGTATCGAGGAGTTGAAATACATGGTTTGTCTCCTTGTCCACCTTCATGAGTCAAGACTCCTGCAGAGCCAGTTCCAAGGGATGGAGTACAAAGCAGAGGCTTGGAACCTTTTAGCTCATGACCTCAACAGTGTCACAGGTGTTCCTCAGACTGGTGAGCAGGTCCATCAGCACCATGCAGTCCTGAAGAGACAGAAGCAGGACCTACTGAACCAATGGATACAGGAGGCCCGTGGGATGCAAGATGCCCCACAACTGAGTAGGTAGCCATGGAATGTAGTATGTACAACATGCTAATTTATTCTATATAATGGATAGGTATGTCTCAATATCCCTTCATTTACTTCACAGCTGCAGGTGTCCGTGCTGCGAATCAGGAAGCCTATGCAGATAGGCTGCTAAGGCTGCACCACCGGGCAGGTTAGTAATTATTCTGCATGTATTGTTATATAAAATAGGTGAGAGAGCCTGAAAGAAAGTGTTGTAGCCCAATAACACAGTCATAAAATGCCCTGAATAATTCCTCTGCATGTACTGTTATATAAAATAAGTCAGAGAGCCAGAAAAAGAGTGTAGTAACCCATTAAGAAAGGTAAAATATGTCCGGAATAATATCTCTGCATGTACTGTCATATAAAATAAGTGAGCGAGCTTGAAAAAGAGTGTTCTAACCTACTAATAAAGGTATAATATGTCTTGAATATGTCTGCCATATGCACTGTAATATCAAATAAAGGAGAGAGCCTGTGGAAAAGTGTGTAATGTAATTAATAAAGGTATAAAACCTGGAGTGTGTCTGTGTCACTTGCTTTGAAATGTTGTTGTACCCTTGCATTATACAAATAGTACTCTTTTAATAAGTGCTGTCAACCCACAGTTGGGCAGTCCCATATAAAATGGTTGATGGAAGTGTAAGTAGCTGTGAAGCATATATACAGTCCTCAACAGTCAGTTACTGGCTGGCATGCATAAGTAAATCTGGTACATGAGTAGCTTGTTAATTTGTTCCCCAGAAATGTGAGTGTGCTACACGAAATGCAGGGTTCTGTACAAATTTAACTGAAAATGTCATGTGAACACATCCAGATATGTAGATAAAGAAATATAAATAAAATCAATAAATATGTAGCAGTAACATCTGCATCTTGGACAGTTAGTATGTCAGATATAGGTCAGGTATATCATGAACTAGCCAAACCCATTACACAACCTAATGCATGTTGGCAAGTGCAATAATACATGTAGGCGCTATACACCTGCAGTCAATAGGAATGTAGTGTAGACTAAAAGTACTTATAAGATGTTAATTGAGGTTTCTTTCTACACCCTACTGTATGTGTATAAACAATGCAATTCCACACCTCAGTGGGTATGTGTAATCTCAAAACATTTGTTGGGACATATGTCCTATTATTCTATAAATATCTGCATTCACTTTGATGCATGTGCCCTGTTCAAACACCACAATCATGGAGGCCTGTTGCTACCAATCATCCCTGCATGCTGTTGGAATGTCCACTGTCATTCAATATATGCATGTGTTATGCTTGCTGTTCAACTGTTGGAACCCTGGTGTGTTGGGTTAATGGGAATATTACTGCATGCTGTTACAACTAATTTGGAATGCTGTTGTTTATGTTGTAATTAAACACACCTAATCACAGAACATATGGGAAGGCCGGTCCCAGCGGACCCACCTGTCCCTCCTCAGCTGGCGAGTGCACCTGGCACCAGTAGGTCCGGTGCCCAGCCTGGGCTCCCCTCCTCCATTGGTCCTGTGCCACCTTCAGGTGGAAGTGTTGCAGGGGATGGGGCCCATCCCCCCGTGCAAGTGTGGGTGGAGAAGGGCCACCTGTCACCCTTCAAAGGGTCTGGGTTGTGGTGTGTAGAGAGATCCAGCGTTCAGTCACTGATTCCCTATGCCAGCTCGAGGCGAGAGTAGCACGTCTCATGGGTGAGCCTGCCCATCCTACATAGCCCCCAGCACAGCCACCTTCGGGGCTGTATAGGTGCAGTGGTGACTGCCCATGGGTGGGGATCTCAGTTCCCCTGTTACCATCTGTGGGTTTATGGGCTTACGATTTCCAAACATCCGTCCCCGTCAATTGTGTTCACCCACCCCATGTGTCATACACTGCCCCTGTATGCATCTTGTTTGTCTTGTCTGTTTACCTCCCCAACCTACCTCTCCAAATATACCTACTTCCTCTACCTCACTTTCCACTCTCACCTGGAAAAAAAAAAAAGGGCAATCTGTACCCACAAAAATCTTACGCCCCATACATAGCTGCCCATTTCGCACACATGTACGCTGGACATGTAAACTGATAATTATAATTGGCAGTACAACATACTTTGTTGTCCTCACCCCTCTCCCAGGGGTGGAAGGTTTCAAATTTCACTCAAAATTTATTGCATATGCACAGTTGTTGCTGATAAAGAAATGGACAGCTATGGACCTTCGCTACACCCGTCCTGCACATCCCAAGCTTGTTTTCCTACTGTCTTTCCCTCTTTGTGTCCCCTTTTTCACCATTTTCCTATCTCCCCATTTTCTTTTCTTTCAAAGAAATTAGCGCGGGGGTTAGCGGGAGTAAGCACTTTTAAGCAGTAGTAAGCGGGTTTAAATGAGTGTGCGCATGTGTGAGCTTAGCTAAGCATCACTAAGCATCATGCAAACCCACGCAAACCTGCTTACAACTGCTTAAAAGTGCCTTAGTCACCCTATGTCAGGGCCCTTGTTCTGCTCAGCAGCAAAATAAAACACCTCTGTGAGTCTCGAACCCCAGACCTTGGACACACTAGACTGCATGAAGTACCAATAAGCCACAGCAGATATACAATAACTTGGTGCTGAAATAAATATATCATGCATTACAATGAGTAAATGTAAAGGAAAAATAGGAAGGCCATAACACAAAGCTTGTTCTGTGGATCTTTACTAGCAATTGTTGTGGAATTGCATTACATGAGTGTGATATGAGAAGCAGCCATTCTAGCAGCAAATAATGTTACAGAGGCACTTTACAACCCCCACACAGTATCATAGCAGGACAAACACTGGCATATCTGATTAGGGCAAAGGCCATACTTCCTAACTGTGACTACTTTTCAGGGATGTCCCTGATTGTGAAACATATTTTAGCTGCGTCCCTCTGAATCCCTCTGAAAAGTACTAACGTCAGTCAGAAAGGTGGGGTATTACACAATGAATACTGACATTA
The DNA here is from genome assembly GCF_019279795.1 of Protopterus annectens. NCBI lineage: Eukaryota > Metazoa > Chordata > Ceratodontiformes > Protopteridae > Protopterus > Protopterus annectens. The sequence continues at coordinate 1,404,550,214 of NC_056744.1, forward strand.
ATAAGAATAGACACCGCTTTTACTTTCTAAAAGGAGTACTAATCCATATGCACTGCTTCACTCAAGTTTACACTTACTGTCTCTATTATGTGTAAGGTGTACCTCACTTTTAACTACCTATCCCTGACTCCATGCAAAGATGTATCTGAGTGTTTCATAGGCCTGGCAGAGGCAGAAATACACAGGCATATCAGCTATTCTGCTGTTACACACTCTGCAAATAGCTTTGGTAGGACTTCCACAAGCATACCCTTATGTAGGAGTACAACACAGAAATACCAAAGGATGTAGCCATGTACTGGTAGCAACTGACTATAACAATGCCTTTGTACCAGTGCTGAAAACACCTGTGAGTTGCACAGACAAAGAATAACAGTGTAACATCTGGCTACCATCTGGATAGGTTCACAGTTGGGAACTATGCAGACAGACCACCTGCCTTGATAAACTAACAGGTACACACCAATCCTTTAAGTCCAGTAAGATACCATTTACACAATAATACATAATGCTGTCTGTATGTCAGCATCCCTCCCCCCACAATTTAAATATAATTGTGTGTTTAGGGTCTACCAAGGATGTAGGTAGGATACTCAGTACTGGAATTGTCCAGTTGTCCTGAGAACCCTGTGCTAATATCAACAATAAAAACACAAACCCTGCAGAAGTGAGTACATTAATATTCACAGTATAACAGTTCACAAACAGTTCATGTGCCAAAAGAATACTTCTCAATAACTACATTTGTATGTCAGTTAATTATATGAGTAGAAAAGAAACTACATAGTCACATAAATGTTGTGTAAGCATTTGTAGGGGTGAGTTAAACTCTACACTGATAGCTCTGTACTGCAAGTGGCAACAGTCAGGTCCGAGTACAACATGTACATCACTGTCTACATCTCTAGCTTCAGATATAAGAAGTATACCAACCTTCTGACTTACACAACAGTGTCCACAACAAACAAGCATGGGCCCCACTCTGGAAATCTGAAAGGGCTATGCCTACATACCTTAGCAATTTATAGCATTGGGTTGCTATGACAGTGAGTACTGCAATTACCACACAGCAGGCTGTATGCATTTACCAAATTCTGGGCACCAATTGGTGCAGAGGGCATCACATGCACATGCGCAGATACCTATAAAAGCAGACTGTACTTGCTATCCCCACATGCAATCATTACATTGCACATGTCAGAGAACTCCTGGAGAGTAGTGACAAAAAATATTACTTAATAAAGAAATATTTAATTAAGTAAGAGATATATATACTTAATTACTAACTAAAAATAACCAAAAATAAAACTTAAGTGAAAAAACCTTACTTAATAAATAAAAAAAAAAAAGTTGTCAAAGCATACACAGACGGACCTGAAAGTGACAAATAGGTATGTAACAGATATGTAGTTAATGGCAAGTAGTAGATGTTTATGAATAGTACTGTACATACTCTGAAACATGCATATGTGGCAGCAGTAGGTATGTATGCACTGATGCCATGCAAAAGATATATATGCTATTGCTAGGCAGGAAAAGCAGTATGGCATACTGTGTGACGTAGTCCCATGGTGTTGACTGGAGTGTGCCATTGTAGGCTAAAGCAGTACATGTATGCTTATTGATTGTTAACACTAGTGAATACAAATCCTGTATGAACTGTAGTACTACCTGAAGCTGTAGGCCTAAACAGCACAGTATGGTGTATATCCACATTGCTTAGAAACACTGTTTTGTTTGTTACCTGTAGTCCTCACACATTACATACCTCAGACATGAGGTTTTGTAGCTGCTGACACATAGTACTGTATGGTACACAGGTAAAACTCATCTGGGTTGCCATACCTTTGTGTCTTGTAGGTATGTCTGATGTGTGTGTGAGTATGCCTGTAACATGGCCTCGGTGGTATGTGTGTCACAGGATATAAGTGCATATCTAGCAACATGTATAGTGTAGTCCAGCAGTATGCCACCTATAGTGATGAATGTGCACATATGTTACTGAGGGGTTTGCTATTAACAAGTAGCGTGGTGTACTGATAGTACTGTAACTATACTTTACATTCATTTCAATGGATGACAAATGTCTGTATGCATTAGCTTCATATACACCTCCTGTGGCTAGGTGGTGCATTGTGTCACATACAGTGTGCATGTACTGTTGTGTAGTCTTACATACTGGTTTCACTTTGTTGCTGTGCAGAACATGGTTTGGTATATAGTATGTGTCAGGCACTGTCAGGCAGTTGTGGGCTGAGCAGTGATATGTGGTATTAACAGTGTGTATCTACTGACAGCCAATAGGTTGCTAGATATGGCATTTCATTGATGTCTGTACTTTAGAATGTTAACTGTGCCACATGACTTGCTCACAATTACTGTTTAATTGTCTTACAGGGAAATGTCTCACAATAGAAAACCTGCGTATTCCCCTGAGGAGGAGGAAGTCATCCTAGATGCCCTGATACAACATCACAACCTGCTGTTCTCCAGAACCAGCCAGGACCAACATGGGCGCACTGCACTGTGGCAGGATGTTGCCCGTAGGGTGAATGATGTAGGCATGCATAACCGGACTTATGAGCAGGTATGCCATCACTGCTGTGATTTAATCAGACATGTCCGACAGCATGCCTCCGATGTCCACAGACAACAGCTTGCCACAGGTGGTGGTGCAGCAACATATCCACCCCTCACCAGAGTGGAAGAGCTGATCCTCAGCGTGGTGGCTACTGGCCAACCAGTACAACAGACATGTGTCATCATGGAGGCCGGAGTCACCCAGCACGTCGACTCAGAGCGTGCAGGTAACATGGCATATCTGTAGACTACTGTTAGCTTGATTGTTAGAACATGCATTTATCAGATGTGTACTGTGTATTTATAAGATGTGGAGCCTGGTGTCATGCAATACTGATAATTTGGAACATAATCTGTATGCCTGTGTCTGTCACCTCTTGTACTACTGTAAAATTGTAAACACACAGCAGCAATGCCATAGTTGTTGAGACTGACAAACTGTCTCATATCTTTGTATGTCCCTCTGGTGTGATAGCAAGACAGCAGACCCATGCTGAAGAGTGTTCTACATTTAATATAGCATATAACATGTGCATGTCATAGGAGACCTGTAGGCCATAAACACATGTAAAACACCTGCACATAATGCATGCTCTGCATGTTCTCTGTGGGACTATGCACATCCCAGTAACATGAGTAGCTGCCTCAAACACATGCAATACACAGAGCATCCCAACCAATTGTGGTACACTGTACTGGACATTGTATAGGCAAAGTCAATACACATGCACACAACATAAACCACTTTGTCATATGCAGTAAGTGTTAATATGATACACATGGCATATGTAGACACCTGCTGTAAGGTCATACTCCAGTATCCCAAATGTCATCAACACAGCACACATACTATACCTGAGGGGTAGAGGCCTATCATGAGGTGGTGTGACATGCTTCAACACACAACACATTCATATTAGGCAATGCTCCCTATTGAACACCTTACATACCTATGTAACAACTGGCTGTGAAATGGTTAATGTAGCCAAAGTGGTGCAGGTCAGGTACAGCAAGATAGTTGCCAGTGTGGCATACATTAGTGGCCTTGAGTGACCACATGATGCTGCCTGATGATGGCTCATGGTACTACACTACATCCAGTTACAGTAACTACAGTACTACACATAGCATTCACTGCTATACACCTGATAGTTGTGTGCATCCGGCCATGGTATGTATACCTATGGGTGATGGTGCACAGGACATTGGAAAGTATTTCAGACTTGCACAGCAATGTTGTGTCCATGTACACATTGTCTTCCAGGGTGAGGCCAATCATTGAACAACACACATGCATCAAAGACATGTATAATGTTATCATCTAGGACTCTCTACACTCGCACTGCATGCTGTTGAGCAACACACATCCTGCATGCTGACACATGTGATAGAACTCTTTGACTTGTGATACTGTACTCCACCATCAACCACTAATGAGTATGTTCCATATTGCTGTTGGTGTGTGTGTGTGTGTGTGTGTGTGTGTGTCAACTTCACTGAGTAGTGTATTTGTGTGCATGTGTGCATGTGTGCATGTGTTCATGTGTTCATGTGTGCATGTGTGCATGTGTGCATGTGTTCATGTGTGCATGTGTTCATGTGTTCATGTGTGCATGTGTGCATGTGTGCATGTGTTCATGTGTGCATGTGTGCATGTGTTCATGTGTTCATGTGTGCATGTTTTCATGTGTGCATGTGTTCATGTGTGCATGTGCATGTGTGCATGTGTTCATGTGTGCTAACATCCTGTACAGATGGTAATGTGTGTTTCCTGTCTCCCTCTCACAGGTGCTGAGGTATTGTTGGATGAGTGCAACAGGGAACCTGAAGTCACTGCCACAAATAGTGGACATGATGATACATGTGTTGTGGCACAGGCAGGTTTGACAGGGTCTGTCACTGGTCCACCAATTGACAGTACACAGCTTTCCACCCCATCTATGCGCACATTCATACTGCCAATACATCCCTCAGCACCAATGGCCTTAGCTGAGGAACAGCATACAGTAGGCATTGACCAGGATAGTGTGGTATCTATGGCACATGCAACCCCACACAGCAGCCATACCCAGATACCTGGAACGGTACCACATAGGCATATGTCCAGGGGTTCTCGTGGGAGCACTGTTGGTCGTAATGCCCCTGGCAGACGTGCCCCCACAGGTCTCACAACCTCAGGTATGTTCCGGGCTGTAATGCAGGCACAGGCACATATGGAACGGTACACCAGGCAGGGACTAAGGGCAAAGAGGGCTCATAACACCGCTATCAATGACAGTATCTGTGACCTCGCCGGTGCCATCTGTAATTACACAGAGGTCATTGATAGACGTTGGGGGGAGACACTAGATGTCCTCCACAATGTAATGTCTATGTGCCAGGACAGTGCAGGATGGCTGAGACATCGACGTGGATGTATGCCAGCAACATCATCAGCTGGCAGTCATCGCAGATGACACACAAGTCCCAGCTGCTCCCGTAGTGGCAGTACCAGCCCCAGCAATGTTGGGGCTGGGCTGTCAATAGACCATCCTAGATGACCATGTGCATGTGGCTCTGGCCAGTCCCAGCAGGGACATGGCTCCAGTCAACATCCCTCTGCCTCTGACGATAGTACCCAGTCTGGCTTAGTACCCGATATTGTCCGTGGCACCCCTGCCAGGCACAGGTACTGTGTCCATGGCCGGAGACAGTGATCTGTACAGCCTGGCAGGTACAGTCTGTGGCTGTCCCACAACCTCCCGTAGTTGGCAGCCACAAAGTGGAACTGTGTGCATGCAGGCACACACACACATAAACCAAACACCTAGGGCTAACACATACACACACACATTACATCAACACTGACCCATACTGTACTGTTGTTCCTCACACACACACACGCACGCACACACACATACATGTCGATTGGTTGGGTCATTCATAGGTTCATAGGTTCATAGGTAGGTACTAGGCTATTGGCCCTAGGGCCCATACAAGCCTAGCCAAAAAATGTACCCTGGTTTTCACCACCCAAGAAAAATATTTTCCTGTGTCCCTGTCAAGCAGAGCCACAGAAGTGATACCCGGGGTGAATTTCCCATTTCCCATCCAATCATCAAGATTTTTCGTGAAGAGTGCTAATGAGGAGCTCTGTTTGACATAGATAGGTAGTCTGTTCCAGAGTATAGGAAGTCTCTGGGACAGGAATCTATCCCTCCAGCATTTTCTGTTTATTGTGGTGACGAGGTTTATGTCCCTAGAGCATGTAGCTCAGAAGGATTGGGATTTCTTTAAGTGGAGCATGTCCAACAGCTCTGGGTTTGACATAGCTTTGTATGATAGGCAGAGATCGCCCCTGAGTAGGCGATATGCGATGGAGTAAAGATGTAGTTTTTTGAGACAGTCTGCATAGGGCATCTGTTTGAGGCCAGTAATCTTCTTTGTGAGGTATTTCTGTGGTCTTTCCAGTTGTTGTAGATGTCTTGTGAAGTACATACCAAAAGGGGCATTGTACTCTATAATGGGTCTAATGAGTGATGAGTAGAGGGGAACAATGACCTCTTTTTTTCCGGATGAGAATCCTTTTGTGATGAGATGAGCCATGTAGAAGGATTTCCTGACCACTGTGGTGATGTGATTATCAAAGGAGAGACTACTGTCCACCTGTGTCCCAAGGTCTCTTATCACATTTTTGGCATTAAGTAGACTACCAGCTATGTGGTAGTTCATGGGTACAGAGTTTTTACCAAAGGGGATGACAATACACTTTTTGGCATTGAGCTTCAAGCCATGGCTTTGACACCAGGTATCTGTCTCATTGAGGCCCTTTTGTAGTTTGTCCACATCATTAGGAGTTTTGATTATGGCTCCTAGTTTGCAGTCATCTGCAAACTTTGTTAGCCAAAGACCTTCTGTGTTGGCCTGCACTTCAGAGAAGTAGATACCAAACAGGAGAGGACCCAGGACTGAACCCTGTGGTACTCCACTTGTCACTGGTCTGATGTCGGATTTGGAATCCACTACTTTCACAGTGTGGGTTCTGTCCGTGAGCCAGTTGGCAACCCATCTTGTGACATAGGGATTTATACCTAGTTTAGTGAGCTTATCTATAATTCCAGAGTCGGGCTCTGGCAAACCAATAACACACCCTGTGCATATGATGAAACTGTGCCACCTCCTGTCATCTGTGACATTGATGCAGGAACAGGCTAACATGGTGCTGATGCACAGGGTGACCTAATGCAGTGTAGCAATGTTAGCATGTTGTCAACAGTAAAGTGTAATGATATCCTTGTAGGTATATCTGAGCAGGCATGATGCATTAAAGCTATGATTATCAATGTAGTATTGTTTACACCAGTGTTAATTCCAATAATGGATTGTCCGCCCATGTGCCACTTGGCTGATGTGTGTGGTACTGGCAGCATGTGTTGGTGAGTGGACGGTACATGTGTGATGTGTGCAGTACAGATTTGCAGGTGTACATTTGTGAACATGGTGGAGGTGCACTGTCTGCATGTACGTGCATGGTGGACACATGGGAAGGGTGATATGCCCTGTATTATACAGTGTTAACACTTCATATTTCCTATTGGTGGCCAGTATGCATTTTACTACACATATGTTACAACATGGGTACACATGTGTGTATGACATGGTTTGACACTATGCTGTGGGTGATACTGCTAATATCGGTCAATGGTTTGCATTCTGGTAGTGTACATAACCTCAACAGCCTGATTTTAACCAATCGTTAGATGATGTTTTGACAACTGACACACAGCTGTAGGATACACAGTAGCATTTGAATCCTTCCGGTACTATACTATACCAGTAACCAGTGGTATTGACCACCACACATTCCTGTGACCACTCCTGTTTGGCATGTGGCCTTCCTAGGTACAAGCAAACACACTAGGGTTATGTCCGTCCACATCTGGTAATGCATACAGTGGCCTACAATGCATTCTCCGAATGAGACACTTATCCTCCACAAGGGTATCATACAGACAGATACCTGTTGACCAACCCATGCTGTGAAGCTATAAGCCAACTATAGCATAGTCATGCACATTTACTATACATAGTATCCTGACAGTACCACATTGGTAATAGCCCACAACATGTAGCAGGGGTACCGATGTGTACATACAGCCACATGTGATGTCATATGTCCTTTGGTATTCACATTAACAAAGGTATGCTGATGTCCCTCAGTGTATCACATAAGCAATAAGGGGTCTGTATGCATATCCACGGAGTTGTTGTACACCTATAATGAATGCCCATTATTGACATAATGTGTTGTGTTTGAACATGTCTGAAATATATCCCAGGCATGAACCCTCACTCACACTATTCTATAGAAACTGTCATGTGTGTGTGTGACACAGATGACCTAGGCCACAGATCACTACAGTGGCTGTCCTTGTCACATACATACATATGTGACCTAAGGTCTGAGAAGCAGAAGCACAAACTGTCAATGGTAACAGATGTATTCGTGTAGAAAGCAGGCTTCACACCTATGAACTAATTGAGGTCACATGTACGTATATGTCTTTGCCACACAGTTACCAATTGAGGTCACATGTACATATATGTAGTTGCCACACAGATACCTGAAGTGTGCAATGCACATACTGTTGTTTTACTGATATGTCATACATGTACATATATGTAGTTGCCACACAGATACCTGAAGTGTGCAATGCACTTACTGTTGTTTTACTGATATGTCATACAGTAGTAAAAACAAAACCCACAGCACATTGATCAACAGTTTCACACCCACACACACACACTCAGCAATTGCAGGATTCAACCCCTACCTAACTATGTTATGATACTAGAGAGATACGCATTAACACGACGCACTATATGCTTTACTGGGAGTTTTCATTTCCACTGCTGTATTTGTGGGATACTGACATCATCAGACTTGCCAAAGAGGAATTTACCTCTTTTAATGTGTTTTCCCAGTCTCCAAAAAGGACACTCCTCTCAAAGGAAATCACACACACAGCATTTGCAGGATTCAAGCCCCTACCTAACTATGGCTATGATACTAGAGAGATTTGCATTAAGACAATGTGCTACATGCTTTACTGGGTGGTTTCTTTTCTCTTGCTATATTTGTAGGATGCTGACATCATCAGACTGGACATGGTAACGTGTGTGCACTTTGTTTTATGCAATCCCAGGAATGAACCATGTGGGTCAGCAGGTGTTAATAGCTTGAACAGGACTCCACAATTCTTAGCTTGTGTGATCTATCTGTGGACAAATTGCCATTCCTTCATATGACAATACATATTTATGCACAGATTGTTGATTTTGTGGATACGACATGTGTCTGGGATGTTGATAAACGGCTATTCAAAGTCTATGTGGGACATGTGTAGCTCCTTTCAGTGATGTATGTCCTGGGTGGCTGTCTTGCAAACAGTCTAGCAGGTTTGGGAACCATGATCTGCCCATGAACATACCAAAGTTGGTAGGGTTGTGTGTTTGTCGGCTTCCAATAGCTCTGTTTATGACTTCAATCATGATGGACTCCATGGCCTTGCAGATCAGACTTCATAGGCTTATGGGACTATAGTTCCCATGGTCTGTTGTGCACCAACACTTGTGGGGTGTGCCATATGTTGCTGGAACACATTCAACAGTTTCAGATCCTGTAGAGAGGGTGAGGCTCAACAGACTGTTCAGGTGCAGGGTCTGTTTGTTCTGTAGTTCACTTATGACACATATAGGGAAACAGTGTAATCCAACTGATGCCATATTTTCGGCTTTGGGAGGAGCTATTTACCCATTCTACATGTGGTATCTCCTGGTATGATGATAGGGCCTTTTGTCAGTGGGAAGTGGGTATGTATGTATGGGCGTGTCTGACAGGATGTCGGCATTATCAGTCAGGTACAGTTGTCCCTGACTCAGGACATATATGAGTGTACATTGCTATTTATGACATAGCTGAAGGAGGTGTGATGGTTCTGTCTGGACTCCTTCGCAGATAATCTTTCCAAAACACCGACAAACCTGAGCACTAAACCCCTGTTATACTCTTTTACACACTTAACACCCTACTGATCCTTTGTTATCAGTCAACAGAGTATTTCATCATAATATCCTGGCATGTCCAAAGGTCAGTTTCGTGTGTACTCTCCAGTCCAGCTGGTGAATATTGGAATTTTGATGCAATGTTACAACTGCCTTATGTACACAGACAACCCTCTCCTCCTCCCAACAAACTCAGATATATGTGAGAGATGCAACTATATAGACAAACAGAAGGCTGAGCTCTCTCGACCCATGACTGGCACGGTCTATCAGGTGGTGAAGGTAACCACACACACCACAAATCCAGTCTCACATAGACCTATAGCGACAGCAAACAAAATACATTACCACACAAAAACATACTCGAAGGCTCTAAATAAACTCTGCCTAAGCAGCAGAGACCTCCAAAGCAGACACCCAAACAACTGCTACCCCACAACAATACCCACATATCACATAGTTCACAACGTCAGTGTGCCACACAGTCACTGCCCTTAGGGCTAAACAACACACCTAATACACTTGTAATAGGTGACTCTTATTGTCAGACACACTGACGTCCCACTCACCAGGCTGAACAAGGAGAAGGTCACTTTGAGCTGTCTGTCAAGTGCCAGGATCCGCCACATAACACATGCACTCAGGTCACTCCAAAGCAAGTATAAATATGGCTCCATCATTGTCCATGCTGGTGTGAATGACCTCAGACGTTCCTCCCTGGACTACATGACAAGAGACATAGAGGAGCTTTCTGATCATGTAGCCCAGGCCAGTATGACCCTGACCTTGTGTAGCATCTTACCCTCACCAAGAATGATGTCACAGTATACAGACAAACAGATCAATTTTAACAGTTGGCTAACATATTGGTGTTATTCAAAGGGGATCCAGTGTCTGTCAGCCTGGGATGACATGCTCGACATGCCACGTAGCTCCGCTATGGACGGCTTGCACCTGTCACCCCTGGACTTTCGAATACTGGCTAAGGCTCTTGCCACCCCCATAGTGCCTTTTTTAAGCAAGGCTCAAAAGACAAACCCACCTCCATTGACGTTACAAGGTAAAAGAAACTAAGGGTAATGCTGCTCAACACCAGGTGTCTAACCCTCAAAATGCACGCACTCAGGACTCTCCTCAGTATGGAGAATGTCGATATCTGTGCAGTAACAGACACCTGGTTCAGGCTCCCAAAAGCACACCAGCACTACCAGGTTATACTTCATACCATGCTTTTCGGCCACAAGACTCGGAACGACCAATAAAAATAGGGGGAGTATCCATATACATCACAGATACACACACCTCCAGGTTAGTAGCACTGCATGAAGCATCGGAGACCATACATGTGCAACTAATAGTGAGCAAAACTGCCTTTCAGTTTGTAGCCTGCTACAGACCACCCTCCCAAACTCAGGAACCCCACTCGGCTTTCCTGGGAACACTGGAGAATATGAAGGTCTCTCCAAACACCATTATATTGGGTGACTTCAACTACCCAAACATTGACTGGGAATACTACTCAAGCCCCAACACCCTCGCCCAACAGTTGCTAGAATTTATAAACTCAAATGCTATGGCACAACTGGTCACCACACCCACAAGAGGGGAAAACATATTGGACCTGATCATCACCAACATGGGGACTCTATGTTCCACACCAGAGGTATACCCCTCATTGGTAAGGTCAGACCATACATTTATCTCACTGGACATCCATATCCCATCTCCACCCCCATCCTAGGTAATCTCGGTGAAGAACTTCTCAAAAGCAAATGTCACACTTCTCCAAACCGAGGTGGTATCCTTCAAAGACCCTGGGACAGTGGTAAATACGGCTCAGACCACTGAATCCTTTTCAAACGCATTCTATGGACACCTACTGGAATGCATGGATCGTGCTATCCCAAATAACAACAAGACTCACTCTTCCAGAGACAGGGGACCTGTCTGGTTGACCCCGGCCTTAAATAAGCTATACAATGAAAGGAGGAGGCTACTACATGATAGAGCACAATCCCAAAAAGGGAAGGCATCTCTGATCAGTACTAGCAAAAAGCTACGATCACTCATGAATTCATCTAAGGCCTGCTTCTAAAGGAAAATTGCACCAGACACTAAGGACAATCACAAGTCCTTTTTTAGTTATGTCAGGAACCTGAGTGGAAACTCCCAGATATGCTGTGAGTTACTGCATAATGACAAAACATACACTGAACCCACAGACATTGCCAACATCCTGGCAAACAGGTTCAGTGCAAATGTCTTCCCCCCATCCCCCCTAAAGAGCAAATGTCCATCCCAACAGAGTGTAGCCTCCCTGACATCACAGATGAACAGGTGAGTGCTGCCCTCTCCAAAGCAGACAACACAGCATCAATGGGACTGGACGGTGTCCCAGCCTGCGTCTTACACGAGCTTCATGACGAACGTAACCCTCACATTAAGTCACTGTTCAATATCAGACTTACTACAGGATATGTACCCAAGGAATGACATACAGCAACAGTGGTCCTGCTCCACAGAGGTGGTGCCACAATGGACCCCGGACACTATCGCCCTATAAGCCTAACTAGCCTGGTCTGCAAAGCTATGGAGCGTATCATCATGGAACTCATACACAAAGACATGGGGAACCTACAGACACTGTTTCCTACCCAATTCGGCTTTGTTTTGGGTAGATCTTGCCTCTTGAACCTGGTCGACTTCTTTAAACAGTTACCAGGTCCATAGACATAGGGAAGGTAGTCCACACAGCCTACCTGGACCTCGCAAAACCCTTCAACACAATACCCCACATGGGCATTATACATAAGCTCACCAGCTTCGATATCAACACATATGTCACAAGATGTATTGCTAACTGGATCAGGGATAGCACCCACATGGTCAGTATTGCAGGGGCCATGTCTGACTCTATACCAGTTACACGTGGCATCCCACAAGGCTCAATCCTGGGGCCTCACTTGTTCAGTATATATTTCTCTGATGTACAGGCTAACACAGGAGGAATATGGCTGACCATGTACGCAGATGACTGCAAACTGGGTGCCATAATCAACTCTCCAGCTGGCACAAGCATCCTCCAAAAGGGTCTCACAGAGATGGATAGCTGGTGCCAGAGCCATGGCCTACAGCTAAATGCCATTAGATGCATAGTCATCCCCTTTGGGAATAACAACATGCCCACACATTACCACATAGGTGGTAATCCATTAAGTACTGTAGGAGTTATTAGGGATTTGGGGACACGAGTAGTTAGTACTCTTGCCTTTGACAATCACGTTGCCAAAGTGGTTAGACAGACCTTCTATATAGCCCACCTTATCCGATAAGATTTCACATCTAGATCAAGTGAGGTCATTGTGCCCCTATACTCATTAGGCCCATGATTGGATAGAATGCCCCATTTGGGATGTACCTTACCCGACACCTGCAGCAACTGTAATGGCCACAAAAGTACCTCACCAAGTAGATCTAGGGACTCACACAGATGCCCTGCGCAGTTCGGCTAAAGTAACCCCAGCTCTTCTCAGTCGCTTACCGCCTACTCGGATGCAATCTGTGCCTGTTGTTTAAAGCCATGTCCAACCCAGAATTAATGGACATGCTCCACCTCAGGATATCCAAATCCCTTAGAGCTACACGCTCCAGGGATGTAAACCTCAGCACAGATATTAATAGGACATGCTGGAGGGACAGATTCTTATCCCAGAGGCTTCACTCACTACGGAATGAAATCCCAATCCCGCATAGGCAGAGCCCCCCACTGACCACCTACAGGAGACATCTTGACAAGTGGATGGGTGATCGTATGTTTACCCCTGGGATATCTTCTGGGTCCCTGCTAGACAGAGGCACAATAAACTAAATGTAAATGGGCTATCTTGTGTGGCCTACTATTCACAGGCACAGTCTACTAATCTAACAGGGTTGCAAAAGCCAAACATACTCTGGCTAGGCTTATAAATGCCCTAGGGCAGATAGCCTAGTATCAACCTCTGAACCTATGATAATGTTCGGGATGCACATTGTTTATTGATGATACTGATTGCAGGTTTTTTATCTTCTTTGCTTTCCCACTTTCTATGAACAACCTAAGTATCTGCAGAACATATTTAATTATGACAGGGTTCCACTATATTATATATGTGTCTGTTGTCATATAACTGTGTGCACAAGGCTGATTGCTGAATAGTGAGAAGTTCCTGGGTTAACACATGCAACTGCCGGATATGTGTGGCCCACTGCTGTACTCAGACATGGTCTAAGTGTGTGAGCATGCCCAGTTTGGCCTTTCATTGTTTTGTTGCCTGACATTTGTCTCATTTATCCAAGTGTGTGAGCATGCCCAGTGTGACCTTTCAGTATGTTGCTGTCTGAGGACCACTACATTTGTTGATGTGTGTGAACATGACCAATATTAACATTTATACTATATGTGTGTTGAAAATCAGGTTCTATTCTTACTGCAGGGCTCACCTTTGTGTCATAACTCGACAGGGATTATGCTGTGCCTGCAGGGTTTCCATGAGATACTTTGCATAGACTTATCAACATTTCTTCATACAGGCTGACCACTGAAATAGTGTCATGGTTTAGTGGTTCAGTAATATGACTATAGTTCACAGTATCCTAGGTTCGAGGTCTGTCACTGCTTTATATTCTCATACTGAGCAGACCAGACTGCTTAAGGGCCAGTAGAGCAAATATGAGCATGTTGGCTTTTGTTCAGCTATGCCCAGCTTAGACCAAGCTTGTCCAACATTGCTCAACATTAACCAACATTGCTGAACGTTGCCCAATATTGCTCAACATTGACCACAGTTGTGCTAGTTAGTGTGTGCAATTTTGTTTACATATACTAAATGGTGGAAAAGCTGTTTAGCACTGCTTTATATTGCTTAACACATGGCAATCACGCCTCAGGTGGTGCTGCAGGGCTGCCTATGTCGGATGCACATACTAGACTCCCTATACATGTTTGAAAATAGGTAGTGTCAAGTTAGGCATCCCTTTTACTATATGTGCATGTCAGAGAGAGGTATCATTTCCAGGGTTCCTACTGAACCAGTGTATGTGCTATGTGTTGCCTCTTTGCCAAAGCCAAAGCATACTGGGCACTCCTACTTCTGCCTACTGGGGCAGGCTCGGGTTATTCCTCCTCCGAGTCACGCTCTGCCTGTGTTGGCCTTGGCAATGGTGGGGGGCTGTTTGGCCCGGGCCTATGCTGCTCCTGCTGTAGCTGTTTTCACAGGATCATATTATGTAGCATAGCACATACCATGACAATTTGGGTACATGTAGTTGGTGAGTACTGCAAGGCTCCACCAGATGTGTCCAGGCACTGGAACCATGACTTAAGCAGCCCAAACATATGCTCGATTACATTTCGTGTTTGTGCATGTGCATCATTATGGCATTCCTGTTCAGGTGTGTGTGCATTTCTGATGGGTGTCATCAGCCACGGCTCCAGTGCATAGCCAGCATCCCCCACTAGGTGACTATGAGGGATGTTCCCATTGGCAAATGTCTGGTACAGCTGTGTCAGATGCCAGATATGGGAATCATAGTAGCTTCCAGGGCAGCCAGCACACACATTCAGTATTATGCCCTGGGCATCACACACAACCTGGCAGTTGATGGAGGGGAAGCCCTTGTGGTTAAAGTAGACCCTACCCCGCTCACCAGCTGGTGCTTTGATGTGTATGTGCGTGCAGTCTATTGCACCCACTACGTCAGGGTATTCCGCTATTTGTTGGAAGAGACACATATTGCTGGCCAATACCTCACAGGAATTGGGGAAATATACATGATCACTGACATGTGCTGACATGGCATCCAGGAACTGGTGCAGTACCCTGGATGCTGATGTCTGTGATATCCCCATCATATCACCAGTTGGTATCTGGAAGGTACCTGTTGCTAATATTCTTAGGCCAACACATACCTTGGTTTCCACTGGGATGGGTTCCCCTCTGTTGGTTCTGTGTGCAAGGTGTGGCCTGCACAGCTCAACAATTTGCTGTATGAGGTCTCTGTCCACTCTATAGCACTCCACTATCTCCAGCTCATGTAGCCCCTGATAGGTTACCCTGGGCCTGTACACTCTTCTCCATCTCATTGATGTGGGTTGTCCAGCAGCATTCACATTGTCACCACCCTCAGCATGTTGCATATGTCACCTTATAACAGCAATGGCAGCCCCTAACATTTCTTTGTCTCAGTAAAGATTTTTCAGTTTTCACTTCTATTAGCTTACTGCAGTGTTGAAGTGTCTCTGAGAGAAACATAGTGGAATGTTGTTATGCAGAGTTTTAAGTGCTGGGCTGGGCTAGTGTACTGCCTGTGTAATTGCCTGATTCTGATTGTTTTCACCTGCTAGATCTGCTAGTACTCCCTGGTTAACTTCCTACTATTTGTTGTGCTTCCTTTTCCCTTTCTGTTTCCTCAGGGGGGCAGCGCCATGCACACAAGTGTAAACACGCTCACAGCAGCTCACACGCGTGCACACATGCTTACACTGACTAAAACTTGCTTATTCTTGCTAAAACGCATGCACACATGCACAAACATGCTTACACAACTTTAAACAACCTTAGACATGCTTACTCCGGCTTAAACGTGCGCACACAGGCGCACACGTGTGCACACAGTCTTACTCGGATATACAGGTGTGCACCCACGCGCAAACACATTGCAAGCACTTTAACAAGGAACTTTAGTGTTATCCATGGCATACACCTCCAATTTCTTGCCTTTAGCTAGGGTACCAGTGATGAGTAACTGACAGCAAACACATGCCACTCTGCTCCAATGAGCTTCACTTCTTTCATACATACCCCCCTCGTGATGTCACCTATCTTCTACTCTGATACTCCCCTTATCCTACTCCTACACTCCACTGACTGTGCTCATTTGCTATGTAAACTTGGGATTTCCTATCCTTACCCTCATTTGCATAGGATTGCCTACTAATGCTTGGTTACATCACTTAGACTGAGCTTTCCCCCTTAGCAACCTCTACTCGGTAGCCATGTTGTCTTTGACCTGCCATTCCCTTGCATTGTAAATTAAGAAATACAATAAAATCCACATTTGTGGATTTTAATTATAGTTTTTCTGGTTTTTAGAGCGCCGCGTGTTTGCGTGGCGCTGTGCTACGCTTAAACTTCGGAGATCGGGATAAAAAAAAATATTTTATTTTTATTTTGCATCGGTGAACATTGCCAATGGCCATATTTTTGGCCATTGGCATGCTTCCTCAACTGGATGCATTTTTTTTGGAGCTGTCACGGCTCCGTTTTGCTATTTGTAGAACGGTACTCCGTTGTCAACGGAGTACATTTCTGCAAATAACACTACTCTTACTCAGACAGGTTTGGGTTTCCTGGATCGCAGATTTACCTCATTTGCATAGCTTTCGCCTGCAATTGAGGTAATTTGCATATCCTAGCCCTGTCCGAGTAATTTTAGGAGGTCTGTTGCACGCCACTACCAGCTGTTCCTGGATCACTCGGAGGACATGTTGGCTGCATGGAGTCTTACTCTATTCTTAGACTCCGTGCAAGCCTTTGTGAATCCGGCCCTTTGTTTTTACTTCGAGTTTTATGTCAAATATAGTGTTATATCTGCACTTTTTAGATGACATCCTGATATTTTGGAAGGGGTCTCTGGCTGAGGTTCAAGATTTTATAGAGTATTTAGGCAGTACAACAACATTTTTAAAGTTTACTAGTAATGTCTATGAGAATAAATGTGAAGTTTTAAATATTTTATTGTATAAAGAAGATGGTGTATTAAATTCCAGTATTTACAGAAAAAAAACTTATTCCAACTCTTTTTTACATTTTAATAGTTGTTACCCATATGTCCAGAAGAGAAACATCATGAAGGGACAGATGGTGAGACTGTCTAGGCTTGTTAGTGTAGATGAGAACTTTCATAGTGAAATGGTTACATTGATGGATATGTTGTGTGAGAGAGGGTATCCTCGTGATATATTACTTAAAATAAGTAATGAGGTGACTGAGAAAAGGAAAACTGTTTTCCAACCTATACTGGAAGGAGGGTTAACAAAAGTGAGATTTAGTAACACTAATGAAGTGGTTAATAATAATAACAACATGGTTGTGAGGGAAAAGAGAGGTGCATTAGTACTCCCATACAATGATACAGTAGGTAAGGTTAAGACCATTATACAGGCAACTTGGGAAAGTGTGTTTAAAGGTAAGATCTTGGGTGAATCTTCAGAGTTTATCTACAGCAGGGATGTTAATTTAAAAGAATTATTGGAATATGAAGTGGACATCAGCATTCACAAGATGTCAAAAATGAGTAAGTGCGTTTTTTGTAGTGTATGTAAATTTATAAATGATGGACCATATGTTACAATCCACAATTACAGGAGAACTATTAGATGTCCTGGCTTTTGTAACTGTAATATGAATATAGTAGTTTATGTTGCCACATGCATGAGCTGTCCCACATTTTACATAGGGAAGACTATACTGAAGTTAAGATTACGTATTTTAGAGCATGTGAGGGACATCAAAAACAAAAAATTAGTGAGTCCCTTGTATACACATAGTTTAAAGTGTCAATTTCAAGAAATTTTTATTTTTTGTGATTGATCGAGTTCCTCAAAATGTTAAGGGGGGTGACTGTAAGATTTTATTGCAAGCAAAAGAGTGTTTATGGCAATTAAGATTGGATGCCTCTAACCCCCTGAGAATTAATTAATACAGTTCTATTTCTAGTATTCTTAAAAATAGATCTCATTTTATTTAAATCAATTATTTAAATCAATTTTAAAAGTTTTTAGTATATGTATAATGTATGAATGTTATATTAATGTTTTAGAAGTATATTATATTGTTAGTGTGTTATGTACTGTTTTAAGTATTTAAGTATTTAAATATTTAATGTATTGAATTATCTGATTGGACATTATTAAGAGGGGGTGGTGCTGCATTTGTATTTAATGGATGAATTAGGAATTATGCTTTACTCTGATGATGCCCAGTGAAGTTAATGGGTGAAAGCGCTAAGTCATTTTTTGTTATTTATAACTCAATAAATGGTTAAACAGTCTTGGGACTTGTCGGTTCATTTTGTTACTGATTTATCTACTGTATTTTCGTAGAATTAGAGACCAACAGCTTTTATGTTTTCTCATTGCTATAAGAGAAGTACCTCAATATTAAACTGGATTCATATCAACTGAACTGTTGAATGGCAGACACTCTTGAGGCTTATTGGCAAATGCAAAAAAAAAAAAAAAAAACAGGAGAATAAGACCCCCACCCCCCATGCAAGTGCTATAGAATACTTTAAAATCTGTAGGACAAACTATAATGCCTATAATAAGATAATAAGAGAACATATGTCATGAGAACACCAAACACAACACAGAGCATGTAAGAGCTTATATGTTCAGGTACTGACACTATGCTTGTCTCAATGAGTTTAAGGAAATAAAGTTCAATTGTCAGTACCTACTGATGAAAACAAGTTCTTTATGAAGTGTCAAGGAGTTTTTGAAATTGTAGAAAAGGCGAGTAAAATGAATCATAAAATGAGACACCTATGGAAAAGAAAAAAAAGAACAGTTACCCTACACAAATGTTCTCAAAGTTTCTATAGTAAGTATATTTTAGGAAACTTAATGTTCCCACAGCATGTCTTGATGTAAAAATAGAGAAGGTATCAATATCTGAAAAACAAGAAGGAATCTGTATACTCAAAGTTTCCTGACAGAACCAGTTTAATCCAGCAACGCACTGATCCCATGTCTCATGATGAAGTAAACTGCAGCCATAGAAGATACCTAGGTCCCACTTGTCAGCAGTTAAGGAAGACGTACAGAAAGTATTTAAACTCAGGGTCATAGAAGGATCCCAAAATGAGTGGATCAGTTTTCTTGTATCAGTCCTCAAAAAAGTTAAATGGAAATGCTAATGTTGAATTATATCCCATGCCCCAAATGAAATTACGGATTGAAACATCTGACAAGGCTAGGATTGTCTCAACTTTAAACTTAACTAGAAGTTACTGACACAAGAAGCTATGGAAAAAGCAGCATTCACCACACATGATAGAATATTGCACAAACAGAAGCCTGAATATTTTTTTTTCTGGGAACAAACATTTCACTCTGGTAACTTTTAATAAGAATATCAGTCAACATTCATAGAAACAGTGTTTAACAATCTCATCTCTATTTTTTATGCTGTTCTGAAACTCTTTTATCTTCTCTTCTGTCATGGATAGCTGCAGTACAGATTACTAATTTCCATTTCATTATCAACAGATCTTCATTTTGCTGCTGCTGTTATGAATTAGTTATCCAGCATATCTGATAAATGTATCTGTTTTCCTGGCTTAAACCTATATGCAGTCACAGTTTTGTAAATATAATACCACTTCTTACAAATGGATGATGTTTAGTGCAACAGCTTGTCAATATATTTTAAAAAGATCATGATGACTCTAAACTCAGAGCTTCTTGCCATAAGAATACTAGCTTCAATTGCAAGCAGTTGTGACAGCTATTAGTTTCATTGCAACCTCTTTCAAAACAGGTAGTAACTGTAATGTTCCATACCTGTTCAGATGGCAATAAATGCACTTGGAATGCTTGTGATGCTTAGCTATCAAATCCAGGAACTTAGCAGCGATGAGCCTGATTTTGATCTGACAGTGAAAGGTGGAAAAAATCTGGAGGCCACTCATTCCTTAAAAGAGGGGCAGGGTTGCAATATAGGGCCAAAATGTTCATGTTACTGTTTGATGGGGACTTCAGAAATTTGAAGATTGGTTCAGGCTGGTACAAGAAGGATCAATACAGGCACAAATAGATTGATAAGTTCATAGGTTATTACTAGGCATGCAGTCCAGAAGACCATTGAGGAGTCTTGCTCAATTTTTCCACTGCCGCATAACACTGTCTTGTTAATGACTTGGTCAAGATATCACAGTAGGCAAATTAAGCCTGAGGGAATCACACCCAGAACCACAGAAAGCAGATCATTAACAGCACATAGCTTTAATCCTGTTTGCTAACTGCCAGACAAAAATATTCAGACTCAGATGCCTTGACAGAAGCAAGCAGTACTCTTAATCCTGTATGCTAACCCACAAGTTAAATCCATGCAATGCAGACATTTGACCCCTCCACTCTGTGCAATGATGTGTCACAAATGAAGTCACTAATAAACTAAGCCAGACAAACAATCAGCTTGTGAGAGCTGATAAACATAAAAGCAAGGTTCTGTTGGCATATATGCAATCTGAAGACCATGCTACTGGAACATTGCTATCACTATATCATATGAAAATGCTCTACACTCCGACAAAAGTGCTCCATAGAATTATAATGAATGTTCATTGTAGTAAAAAGAAAGATGGGAGATGGGCAGTTCAGATTCAGATCAGGATGCAGCACAACTGACCCAATGCTTGCAGTGCGAAAGATAGATCAGAAGAAGCAAGAGATGGGGAACGAGTCCAACTAGGCATTCCTGGACTTGGAGAAAGCATATGACAAGGTCTTAGGAAAGCTGATATGGACAACCCTGAGGTGGATCAAAACTTGGAAACATTGGTAGAATTAAGGCAGGCTATGTACAAAGACCCAATGACTCAAGTGTGAATGGTGTTTGGTCTCTCAGAGGGGTTCCCAGTGGGAGTGGGTGTACAGCAGGGTTTAGCTCTGAGTCCCCTACTGTTTATACAGGTAATGGACTACATTAGCAAACAGGTCAGAGGGGACAGATCAACAAAGGTGCTGTTTGGAGATGATGTAGCATTACAGGCAGATTCTGAGCAGGAACTTCAGCAAAGGATAGGGGAATGGGATGTAAAACTGAAGGCACAAGGGATGAAACTAAGAACAAATAAGACAGCTATAATGGCAACAAATGCTGGAAATCATAAGAAGCTAAAAATTGAGATAGAATGGAAAATAGTAGAACAGCTTCAAGTAGCTGGGAGGGGTGGTTGAGGAGAAGGGAAGTCTGAAAGAGGAGGTCAAAGATAGAATCAGAGGGGTGATTGGCATAGAGTAACAGGAGTAGGGCATGACTGAAGCATGTCAAAGAAGCTGAAAAGTGTGCTTTATGATAAGTATTAAGGTTGCCCTAGTGCAGCGGTTAGCGTTGTCACCTCACAGCAAGAGGTTCTCCCGCTTGATTCCCGGCTGGAGCGCCTTCTGTGTGGCGTCTGCATGTCCTCCCTGTGGTCGAGTGATGTTAAAGACATGCAGGTAGGGGCATGCGTGAATGGGCAAGCCTTCTTTGGAGGTTGGGCATTGGGCTGGCAGCTTGGCACCATAAAAATCCACTGCCAATCATTATCGGATGGGAGTTCCGCTGTGGCGACCCCTAACCGGGAAAAGCCAAAAGACTTTTTACTACAGTATGGCACAGAAATCTGTGTGGTAAGTGCAGAGCAATTAAAGAAGCTAGATGTATGAAGATGAAGTTCCTGAGATGGGTGTAGGTTGTAGACTATGGGACAGGTGAAGAAATAAGGACATCAGAGCAGAAGACAAAGTAGCTGCAATTGCAGAGAAGGTGAAAGAGAACAGATTACAGAGGTTCAGAAACATGTCAGAAAAGCAGAAGACAATCTGGTAAAGAAAATTTGTGACAGTCAGGAAGAAGGTAAAAAACAATGGCATCCAGAAAAGAGGTGGATGGCTTCCATGAGACAAAAGCTGACAGTCAGGCATGGCAGTTAAAGAAGGCAGTTAAGTAGCATTGTATCAGGAGAGACTGACACGACACGCCAACCCCATGTAGAAAATGGAAGAAGAGGGATTAATTGAAGATTATGTGGTACTAACAATCCCTCTGCTTTTAATAGCAGCATTACAGGCTTTTTGAGCATAACATTAAAGGGTCGTCAAACTAGACTGTTTATTACTATCTACAAGTGATTCTTTCTACAGAAGAATTGTAATTCAAACAGATTTGAACCTCTTGTGCATTCCCTGTTCTGGGTTTATACAGAGAATATTTGTTTTTAAATTCTTTTTTCTTTTAAACAAAAAGCATCTTTATCGAATTACAACTTATGACATAGACAATCGTGCACTCATATAAATGCAAACAAACAATATTGACATTTTCAGTTCCAAACATTATGCGTCACTTATAATCGTCAGTCAACATTACAAAGCTCATTCATATACTGCCTTCCCTTAAACCTCATTCCTCCTCCAATGCACTATTATGCATGTATTGTTTCCACAATTCCCATTTTTAATCACAAAATCATTGTTATTAAATTGATATTTATATCATTTTCATAAGGCATGTTCAAAATATTTCTTTTACCATGTGACAGGAAGATGAAATATAAAATTTGCAAAGCCTGTAGTTTTTCCCAAACTAAGTGGCAAACATTAAAAATAACATATTATACAACGACGCCCGATTAATATTCAAAAATGTGCATGCTGATTGGTCAGCATGCACGTTGCAAATCAGAGTTATAGTAATGAAAAAAGGTTCGGTTGCCCGGACTTTTTCCATTACTATAACTCTTTTTTTAACAGCAATGGAGAACTCAAGATCTCCATTGCTTCACACTGTCTCACTATGTTAAACGAGTTTAACATAGCGAGACAGCTTTAAAAAAAGCAATGGAGATTCTCTGTTGCTTTTTTTAAAGCTGTCTCGCTATGTTAAACTCCTTTAACATAGCGAGACAGTTTGTAAAAAGCAATGGAGATCTTGCTTTCTCTGTTGCTTTTTTCAAAACTGTCTTGCTATATTAAATGAGTTTAACATAGTGAGACAGTTTGTAAAAAGCAACGGAGATCTTGCTTTCTCCGTTGCTTTTTTCAAAACTGTCTCATGGGTTCATAGGTTGATACTAGGCTATCTGTCCTAGGGCATTTACAAACCTAGCCAGAGTGTGTTTGACTTTTGCCACCCTTCTTAGATTAGTTGACTGTGCCTCTGTATGATAGGTCACAGAAGATAGCCCATTTAAGGTTAGTTTACCGTGCCTCTGTCTAGCAGTGACACAGAAGATCCCACTGCTAGACAGAGGCATGGTAAACTAACCTTAAATGGGCTATCGTCTGTGACCTACTCTACAGAGGCACAGTCAACTAATCTAAGAAGGGTGTTGAAAGCCAAACACACTCTGGCTAGGCTTGTAAATGCCCTAGGGCAGATAGCCTAGTATCAACCTATGAACCTATGAACCTATGAGACAGTTTTGAAAAAAGCAATGGAGAAAGCAAGATCTCCGTTGCTTTTTACAAACTGTCTTGTTATGTTAAACCCTCGCTATGTTAAATGGGTTTAACATAGCGAGACAGCTTTAAAAAAAGCAACGGAGATTCTCCGTTGCTTTTTTTAAAGCTGTCTCGCTATGTTAAACCCATTTAACATAGCGGGTAAGTTTGCAAAAAGCAACAGAGATCTTGCATTCTCCATTGCTTTTGCCCACAGCTCTGATGTACTGCGTAGGCGTATGCATGTGCAGTACATCAGAACTGCCGCAGAATACCAGACAGCTGCAGAAGGGCAGCAAGAAGGCATTATACAATGCCATTACTTAAGAAAAGTAATTTTTTTTTTTCTTAAATAATGTCATTGTATAATAGCAATAACCCACTTCTGGGTGTGGGTAATGCTGGATTTACCCACTTTGGCTTAGTTTGGCCACTCAGGCTTTGCCCTCGTGACCAAACCACACCAGCCATGGGTAAATCCAGCATTATCCACACCCAGGCGTGGGTTATTGCTATAATATTCTATGCTTGTATGACAAATTCATTGCTTTAGAGAGAAAATTGCATCACAATGAGAAATTGTATAAAAAGGTCTATTATACTTGTCAATAAATCTCTGAAGGTTCTCCAAAATGAAAATATCACTGGTGTACTTTCACAGAAAACAAGAAGGTTAAAATAATTGATATCAGTATTTTAAGTTTCCATTTATTTAAGACTACTAGTTTCATTTCTTTTAGTCAGTTTTACAACTTCCTCCACAACAGACAGAATTAGAAAGGACAAATTAAACTCACTTCTATTATTACTAGGCATCTCAAATGGGCTATTACTCATATTGTGAACAAACAATTTCTGACTGTATTACTGCATATAAACAAAATGCTTTCAAGAAGTAATCAGTAAAGATCAATTGCAAATTATTGAACCAATAATTAGTCATCTACAGTTAATAATACTAGTTTTATGACATTGTGATGGAAATTATGTAGTTGCTAAGTAGTGTATGTTCTCTGTTAGCTTGATATCTGACTAGGAAACCTCAAAAAACACAAAACAATGTAATAATGGTTTTACACATCTCTTAAACAATATATATCATCCTTTCCCTGCAATGAACATCTGTTTATATTTCTGTAATGAGCACAACTCAGCTATAAAAATAAATCCGATAGGTGATGCTGCCCTGCAGCTGTTGTCCATGTCTTACATCAGTTTCAGATGAATGCTGGAATTTTCTGTTGCATCTCTTTTTCAGCTGATTAGTAGATGATACTTATAAAAGCGCAACCATAAATGCCTATCTTAGTACATCAGCTGTCAATGGCTATTTAGAAAATTATCTACTTTCTAGTGATTAATTAAAAGGCACAGCTAGAGCTTTAAATGTCCATAATATAAAGTATTCCTCTGTACTTATACAGAAGAACTGTGAAGATGGACTGTCCTAATCTGGTTGTATGATTTTTTTTCCTCATGTAGCAGCAGTGCATATTGCAACAGAAAGGTTGTGATACTCCCAGTGTCAATTTCTAGCAATAGATAGAAACATGGATGGCATACCAACTACATAGACTTGAGTAAGGCATTCTAATACTTCACTCAGATATTGCTGACAAACTCACCAAGCTAGGCATAAATCCCTACATAACTTGCTTTATTGCCAGGCGGCTCACAAATAGGACCCAAGAAATCAAGACTGGTGAGACCCCCTTCACCAAGAGACCAGTCAGCAACAGATTACCTCAGGGTAGAGTGCCGGGCCTATTCCTGTCTGGCATTTACTTCTCAGAGGTCAAGGGCCTCTGGCTGACCAAGGTTGCATATGACTGCAAATTGGGAGCCATCATAGACTTCCCCCATGACACTAACATCCTGGAAGAGGGTCTAATACAGACAAATGACTGGAGTCAAGCCACAAAGTAAATCTCAATGTCAAGAAGTGCATTATAGCACCTTTTGGAAAAAGTCCACGCAGGTTAATTACCACACCAATAAGACACCCCTAGGTGTTGACCTAGTAGTTAGGAATCTGGAAAATTATGTACACACTAATCTGGCCTTTGTCCGGCATGTAACCAAGGTATTAAGAAAAATCATTCTGTGTCACCCAACTAATAAGTAAGGATATGACATGTAGTTCCAAGGAAGTTATAGTATCACTTTACTTGGCCTTTATCAGACTCATTAATGAGTACAATCCCACCTTTGGCATGTACCTGACAAGGGATATGCAACAGATGGAATGCCAAAACAGTTAGTATCCAGAGTATTAACACATTGTCCTGTACAGATCATCTTAAATCCCATTCTATAAATTTAGCCTCCTACAGGTTACTGAATGGCAATCTATGTTTAGCATATATGGCATCATCATGGACCTAATAAACAAGGATATAGGGAATCTCCAAACTCTGGATCCTACACAGTTTGGTTTTGTGAAGTGTAGATCATGTCTGCTCAACTTGGTCGACTTCGTCAGTCACCAGAGCTGTGGATGACGGTAAGGTGGTTCATACAGTCTACCTTGATCTGGCCAAGGCCTTTGATACCATTCCCCACTCAGGAATCATAGAAAAACTTACTAAGATAGGCATTGACCCCTATATCACTAGGAGGTTTGCAAACTGGCTCACAAATAGAACCCACAGTGTGAAAGTAGCTGACCCCAAGTCAGACTGCCGACCAGTCACAAGTGGAGTCCCATAGGGTTCGGTCCTGTGTCCTCTCCTGTTTGGTGTCTACTTTTCTGAAGTCCAGGCCAACACGAAGGGACTCTGGCTGACAAAGTTCACAGATGATTACAAGTTGGGAGCTATTATTAACTCCCCAAGTGATGTTGACATCCTGCAGAAAGGCCTCAATGAGACCAACGACTGGTGTCAGAACTATGGCCTTAAGCTCAATGCCAAAAAATGTGTCTTCATCCTCTTTGGGAAAAACCTGGTTCCCTTGAATTACCACATTGATGGTAGTCTACTGAACACAGAAGGTGTTATAAGAGATCTGGGAACACATGTTGACAGCAACCTCTCCGTTGACCACCACATTGCCACTGTGGTCAGAAAGTCCTTCTATGTGGCACATCTCATTACTAAGGGTTTTGCATCCAGGAAGAAAAAGGTCATTCTCTCCCTCTACTCTTCCTCATTAGGCTACATCTAAAGAAATCCCAATCCCTCCACATCACATACTCCAGAGACCTAAACCTCATTACCACAATCAACAGAACATGCTGGAGGGACAGGTTCATAACCCAGAGACTGTCCATGCTATGGAATAGACTTCCCATACATGTCAAGCAGAGCACCTCACTGGCCCTCTTCAAGAGAAATCTTGGTGAGTGGATGGGAAATAGAAAATTTACCCCAGTGATCACTCCAGTGGCTTTACTCGACAGAGGTACTGGGAACTAAGGTTGGGTGGTACGATGCCAGGGTAATCCTATGGGCTAGGCTTGTAAAGGTTCCAGGGCCATTAGCCTAGTACACACCTATGAACCTATGAACATCCTCAAAACAAGTAATGCCACAAACATTTTATTAAAGTATTTAAACTTTGCTCACACCATAAACAGAATACACTGGCCAGACAGGTATGTGTTTCAAAGGATCTTCACACTCTGGAATAGGCTCCCCATCCATGTAAAGCTGAGTCTATCCCTTACCCTATTTAAAAACAACCTTGACTGTTGGATGGTAAATAAAAAATTCACCACCCATCTGGCCAACATGTCTCTGATAGACAAAGGCCAACAGTAAATATTCCCTAACTAACAATCCCTTCAGTTAAACCTTTAGCACCCTCCTAACTAACATACCCCTCCACATAGATGCCCTTGTTACATGGGGACATCATTGGATTGTGAGGTGCTGCTTGGCTTATAAAGGTCCTTGTGGTCATCAGCCAACTATCTATGAACCTATAAAGTTTGTATATCATGTCCCTAAGCATAGCAATGATTTTATTCATACAAAAATGCAGATTTTGACATCAGATAAGGGCTATATTTGCTACTGACTAACAATTGTTTTTGCCTCATTTTAACCAAGACATCTGTATCATCTTTAACCTTGTACAACTGAAATTTTGCATAATGGATTCAAATACATTAAAATTAAGACTGTATGTGGATATACTACATTTTAAAAATCAGCAATTATGTCTCATTGCTTACAAACTATATGAATAGTACATTGTGGCAGCTTACTTTTAAAATTATTAATTAGTGACTGTAAGACATATTATTCAGCATGATAATTTTCGGGGGAATTGTAAGGTGTTCTCTTAAATTGCTGTATGACCAGTTAAACTAAAAAAACGCAATCAATAGAATGTGTGTGTGTATGTGTGTGTGTGTGTGTGTGTGTGTGTGTGTGTGTGTGTGTGTGTGTGTGTGTGTGTGTGTGTGTGTGTGTGTGTGTGTGTGTGTGTATATATATATATATATATATATATATATATATATATATATATATTGATAGATAGATAGATATTTCTATCTATCTCTCTCTCTATAAAAATAAATATAGATATATTTTCTCTTGATGACTGGATTAGTCCCACTAGGCTAGTAGCCTCTTTTCATGGTGGACCTAAAGTGGTATTTATGCAACTAGGGGAAATTTGGGGCATATATTAACATTCATAGTCAAAACCTTGCTCCATTGAATGGCTGTTTTAGCGAATATTTTCCTAGGGAAAAAAAACACTTGGCCAGTGTAAAACTTACTAAAATGTAATACCCTCCAAACTGGATGGCTTTGCCCCCCCCCCCACCATGAAACATACCAACTCTGAGATCCCACTACAGTGAGGAAAAGGCCAAATTCCCAATGATGGCCAAGCATTATTTTCCTCTAGGAAAGAATTAGCTGAAGCAGCCGTTCGATGAAGCAAGGTTTCAACAATGAGCATTTGGCAAAGAGCCATTCACAGATCTAATATAGAACTAAAATTTTGCCAAGGCATTGAGGAACTTCTTTTACTCTTTGGAGTTGCTAAATGGTGCCAGAGGGCTGCTACATCAGCAAGGAAGGGGCCTAAGGGAAGCAACAACATGGAGGAGGAGACAAAAGTTATGCAGAGTCCAGAAATGGGAAAGCTAGAATTTGGAGAAATAAATCTTCAGTATGGAGCAGCAGAATGCAAACAAAGATTCCTATTTGGTGGATTTTAAAAAAGAGCAATGTTTTACTGTCTCCAAGGTGAAGAAATTGAGTATGTTGAAGTTGCGCAAATAATAAAACTGGTGTCAGGAGGGATTTCAGGTGATGTTCTGTTAAAAATAATCAATCAGGATGATACAGGTAACAGTTCTGCCCTTTCATGGAGTGACATGGCAGATAACATTTTTGGAAGTGCTAAGGATGGTATCAGGTCATGTGTCAGCCAAAAATGCAGCAGTTAAATCTTATGCAGTAGTGACAGTAGGCAAAAATGTACAGTAGAGAAAAAATGCAAGCACAACAGTTTTTAAAAAGAAAAGAAGACCAGCTGTGAGAATAACAACAAAAAATGACACAGTAATAGACAGATGTTTTATGTTCGACAATCTGATAACTGTTCTGTGTTCTACAGCTCAAGAAGCTTTTTTTTTATACATATTGGGACGGAAACTTTTTGTGACAACATTTGAAACTGAGAGACTAATGTTGAATTTTCTGGGACTGTATAACAAAATGAAAGGCATTTACCTGTGGAATAATTATTTGCATTTTAGAATTGATGAACTCTAAGAAGAGGATGTCAAAAAGATGTATAGGATTTGCGTGAAACTGCTGATGACATTGTAAAAGTTAGAGATGAGAAAAACTTGTGGAATGGAGGTTGGAAGCTGTTTTGAAATGTGAAAAGCATGGTGAAACACTTGCCAAGTGTTATTTTTTGACTGGTCATAGAGAGACATAAAGATATGTTGGCTCAACTAAATCATGCTTCTTTGGTCGGGACTTTTCTAATTTAATTGATGATTATGACAAGGTACAACATAAGCAGAGTGGAAAGAAGAACAGACAGCAAGAAGGTGTGTGCCTCAATGCATATTGTAGAAAAAAGGGACACTTTTGGATGGATTGTCAACAACAAACAGTAAAGAATGAAAAAAAGGGGAAAGGGAAGAAAACATACATGAGGAAGGACAGCAAAAGGCTGGGAGATAGGGTGAGTACATGAAAATGAAACTGTAGAAGAAAAAATATGATGGGGAAAATAAGTAGACACAGTGCATGTAGAAAAAGAGCTCAGTGAAAAATCTGATCCTCAGGATCAAAACTAATTTGTACATAAACCCAGGAAAAATACTCACCTGGGGAAAGAGTAAAACAACGAAAACATTTTTTAGAGTACATCCAGTAAATGTGAACAGTATTATTAACATTGGAAGATATGGATACTGGAATGGTGTGCTAAATGTGATACAGATGATATTCTTTTTGAAAGTGTAAGACGGTGTAAGAAAGATTGCAACAGAAAAAATGTGGGGTGGAAATATAATATGGATTTTATCAAAGTGAAAGTTGCTCTGGAGTGGCTGTGTTGTGTAAAAAAAATGTGGAAATACTAGATGTAACATTGGTAAGGATGGGAAGGTTAAATGTTGTGGATGTGAGGTGGAGAGAACGTGTTTATACAATTACAGCATTATATTCATATATAACTAGAAACGAAAAAAAGGATTTGTTTTGTCAAATATTACACTGTGGTGGTGAATATGAAAATTATAATTACATGAGACTTTGTGATTTAAGAGAAACATGTATAAAGAAAGTGAAAGAAGTAAAAAATATAGGAAGTGATAAAATGTGGTGCACAAGGAATAAATGGATCAGTAAAGAGAATATTTTGTAAATGTACTGAATAAATTGCTGAAGGAAGGATTTGTTTGTGAAGAGTTATGTGATGGGATACTGAAATTTATACTGGAAAAAGATGAGAAGAGAGAAATATAAAATGGAGAGCCATCACACTAAATGAGACAGATTACGTTTTTAATGAGAATAATACAGAGGAGAACGGAGGGAAGAATGATAGATATGGAAGAAATCATACTCCTTATAGTAGGGAAGGGATGTCAAGAGTTATTGGCTGTGACAGAAATTGTGGATGACAGAAGTAAAAGGAAGGATGTGAAACTTATGACAGGTAATATTAGTAAGGCACTTGGTAGAGTGGGGTGTGATATTTAAAGGGATGTTATGGAACAAGTATGGAATAGGTAACACAGTTAGGAGAGTGTGTGTATGTCAGCATATCAAAATAATTGAATGAGAGTGCTAGTGAATGGGAGGCTGAGTAAAGAAATACACATGAAGTGTGGTATAAGGCACAGATGTCCCATGAGTGGAATATTGTTTGCATTAGTAATACATGCGATAGTCAGTAAAACGGCTTATAAAATGAAAGATGCAAGATATGTGATGTAAAAGAAGTGGTGATTCCAATAGTTTTGACATACACAGATTATATAGTTGTAGTTGCTAAGAACAAAATATGGATGAGGAAAGTGTTTGAATAGATGTTTGAAGGAAATGTGAATGACCTCAAATAAAGATAAAAGTAAAGGAGTGGCTGATGCTGTGAAAAATTAACAGGGTGTATTTTTTAAAAAATAAAATCTCTTTGCTAGGAATAAAATTTGAGAAAAATTATTTAGTTGTTGATGCAATGGGATGGTTTGATAAGAAATGTCTTCTGTGGTGGACATATAGACTAGCATTCAGCAAAAAGGTTTATCTGATAAATTTAGTATTAATGGGAACAGTATCATATATGTCAAATGTTTATATAATTCCACAAAATATAAAACGTAAATAGTGCAATTGGTATTTTCATATAGTGTTCAATATTAAACCAAGTGAAAAGATGTGTGTTGTATATGAATGAAGATGAAAGGGGGTATTACTTAACCCAACTGTTTATTCTGCTTATTTAAACTCATATAGAAAAGTACAGAGGGTAAAAAAAGAGGTGAGGTGAGAATGTTTAAATATACGTGCAACAAATTCTAGGACAGGACGAGAATAAGAAAAGAGAAAATAATATGTTAACGAAGAAATTAAAATTATCAAGAAAAAATACTATCATTGAAAATAAACAACTGACAGTATAGAGAAAGATAGAATGATGTGGTAAATAATGTGATGAAATTATGTCATGTAAATCCATGGGTAAATTACCAGAAGAAGTAATTAAAGCCAGTAAAATAAGGAAAACATGATGTACCAAGGTAGCTGATTATCCGGATTTCATAATGAAACTGATAATAAATAAGTTACCCATTAAAGGGAATATGCCATTTTAAAAAGAAAGCTGCTCAAGTGTGTTTATTTTGTTTGCAGGAAGAGATAGCAGAGCATGTGTTTTGAAATGTGAAAGAGAGATGAAACTGTGTGAAAAGTTGTGTAAAGAAGACATTTCTGACAATATTAATGGCATAACGTAGATATGAATATGATAGAATTTATAGACCTTATAGGGATAAATAGAAAGAATATGTGAAAAGGGTAGATAAAAATTTGTTTTTTGGAATTAGG
This sequence comes from Protopterus annectens, assembly GCF_019279795.1. NCBI lineage: Eukaryota > Metazoa > Chordata > Ceratodontiformes > Protopteridae > Protopterus > Protopterus annectens. The sequence continues at coordinate 1,404,582,620 of NC_056744.1, forward strand.
GTTATTTGGAATGAAAGACATTTTGTTTAATGAGAAATGGATTTTGGCAGATATATTGTGAAAATTCAGATTATGGTTGTGGTAAAGGAGTGGGGGCCAGTTACTGAACAATAACATTGAGTAGTGCATTTTAAGAAAAATGATAAACAGTAAAACAGATATAGAATTGTACACACACACACACACACACACACACACACATATATATATATATATATATATATATTTATATATACACCTGTAAATATGTATATTTATAAACATGCAAATATGCAAATAGGGTTTTTATATTGTATTAAATAAAGCACCACACTCTTTTTAATAGGTGGTTTGGGATCTTTTACATCAACATGAAATACCACCAACTCTCACACATGGGGGCTTAGTCTTATGTCTTATCCAAAGGACAACACACTCAGGAGTACAGCATTCCCTTCCACTACACTGAAGTGTTAGCAATCCAGCTACCTTATATGTGAATAGAACCCACAGCCTTCTGCACCAAAGTTGAGTGTGCTACCTGCTGCACCACTGACACTGACTGTTGGGTGTCACTGTTAATCCCTGACAGTCCCATATCACATGGAAGCCATTAATTGTGTGTTCTGTCTCCATGCTTGTGGAACATGTACATATGTTGCAGCACACAGCATGTCATGGAGATGAGTAAACGATGCAAGGTACACCTTTCTGAAGCCTGTGAGATCCCTGTGGTATAATTACATGAATGTTAAATTGTACCTTTGAGTAGAATATTCACTGCTGTGTATACTGTCTGCGTTGTGGAAGAATTGTCTGCTTATGATCGTCATGCAGCTTTATCTCTGGAAACACATGAAATCAGTGCCCCATCAAATCAAAGTAAGACATTAGGAAGAAACTGTTAGGTATGGCATAATACATGAGTAATGATATAAACATGAGCTTTGACAGAAATGGTTGGCTAATTTGGACATACAGAGGGAAAGACAGGAAGTAAGATTAGAGGACAGAAGGTGATTTCAAAAAAGACATGCTAAACAGCCTGTTAAAAAACATAATATATGAAAGTAATCATACTTTACCTTATACTATTGATACAACAACAATGCAACTATAGTTCCAGAACATACTAAAATATTTTAAGATTATCTGTATCTGAAACAATCCTGTGTTAGTTTGTGATGGACAGTGTAATTGCCTGGTAAAAGAATACTTATTTTGATTTATATTCAGATTTTCTTTGTGACTGGCACAACTGGTATGGTTGGTAAGAGAACAACTTTATTGTACTTTATATATAGTTTGATATTGTGTGTGTGATTTTTCCAATAGAAGCTAGCTTAAATGCCATTGAATTATATGTAGCTGATTTTGATTATAATTGTTTTTAGAATTTGGCTCTGAAATGGCTCCTCAATCACAGGAAAAGGCATCAAAGGAGCTCTCACCTTGTCTCCTGCCTTGCCTACCATTTGGCACTCCTCACAGGTCCTGCAGTACCCTGTTATATCTTTGGAAATTCCAGGCCAATAGAAGTTCTGCATAATACACCTCTTTGTATGTTTTATGCCCATATGACCTGCAAAGGGAATATCATGGGCTATGGCTAGAAGCGCCAGATGGTAGGCTCTAGGCACTACCAACTGCTGTACTCTCTCACCTTCTAGCCCTCCCTCAGGGGTCCACTCTCTGTATAGTAACCCTTTGTCCCAGTATACAGATTCCCCCTTTCCTTGAGAATCAGGTGCCTCCCTAGCTACCTGCCTCAGGCCCTGCAATGCAGGGACTGAGAGCTGAGACTGTCTCAACTCTCTCCTTGTAACCCTTCCCGGGTCCCCTTCCACAGGAAGTCTGGCATCTTCTGACAGTGGTGCCTCACTGTCAGCCTGGGTAATACTACTCACCTCTACCTTTGCAGTTACTCTGTCCAAGGGAACATCAGTACCCACAAGCAGCTGTGGCTCAACTTCAGTCTCACTGCTACTGAGCTACTGAGTAGCTCCCTCCCTGAAGTAACCACCTAAGCAGTCCTGGCTGCAAGTATGCAGTCTGTCCGGGTCTCCCCCAGGCTACCAGACCCACATGCTTGTCTCCTAGCCTCACTGCGTGTAACTGCATAAGTACATGGTATTACCTCAGCCAAATCCTTCCCTATCCGGACACCTGCAGGAATTTGGTACCCCTGTTGTCTCAAGACAACCTACTATTGGCATTTTGTCTTTCCCACTTACTGGCTCCCTTGCCTTTGGTTCGCCACCTTGCCTCTGTGGACACCTGTATGCCACATGGCCCCACTGGTTGCATTCAAAACATTTACCCTAGCACCTGGATGTGTACTTGGACTAGTGGCTTCCCCTGCTACGGGCAGATTCTGTTGGGGTAGTCTGTGCTGCCCACCATGCATTCCTTTAGACCCATGAGCAGTACTGGGGGTCCCCTTCCTGTGCAGGGCAGCCCTGCTTGCCAGGTATAGGTCTCCCTTCTTCCCCAACTCATCTGAAGTAGCACATTGTCTATCAGCTAACCAGATCCTCATGTTTTCAGGCAAAGTGCTAAGGGCTTGTTCCCTCACCAAAAGGTCTGCCAGCCCTTCAAAAGTGGTGACCTGACATCCACTCACCCACCTATGGAAATAAGTGCAAAATTCAGCAACATATTCACACGCACTTTCATCTGCCTTACGTCTATGCTCACAAAACTTTTTCCTATATGTTTCAGGTGTTAGCTTAAACAGTTCTAAAAGGCATTTCTTTACAGCAGTATAATCAAAACATGCAATGTCAGACATTTTGGACAGAACAGTTACAGCTTACCATGGAGTAAGGGGGTCAAGAACTGTACCTAGAGCCCTTGGTCAACTTTATACTGTTTACATATCCTCTCAAACATATGAATGAAATTATCAAAATTATCCCCCTCTTTAAACTGCAGAAGAAATTTACTGACCTTTTGTGCTTCTGGGGTCCAGTTACTCCCTTTCCCATTATTTCCATGACTCTGGCAAAGAGTCAGCATCTTCTTCTCATGCTGCCTCTGCCTCTCTTGTTCCTCAGCTTGCAGATGTAACAGTTTCTCATCCTCCTCAGCCTGCAAATGTCGCAGTCTCTCATTTGCTTCTAATTTCACATGCCTGGCCTCCAAATCAAGTTTATTTAGCTCCAGGTGGATTTTTAAGTCCACTGCAGAAAGGTTGAGCTGTCCATTCTCTAAGGGAATTATATTTCCACTGCCAGTCTGATTGACCTCCTGGTTGCTGTTTTCTGATGCAGCTGTAACCAAGGCTGCAATCAGGTCTGCCTTAGTCAGGTTTTCATGCACCAGTCCCCTAGCCTGGCACATCTCCTCCAGCTGGCTCCTTGTCAGCATTCCATACTCCTCTGCTGACATGCTGCCTGCTCTCCCTGACTAACTAAACTAACAAAAGAAATAAAACAATTGTGATCTGAACTCTGAGTATGCACTGTGTGGCTGTTTTAGAGTACAAAACACCTTCAAAGATCACTGTACACAAGCTACAGGATTCACTCTACCCACTCCACTACAAGCCAATTAGTATTTGCCAACTAATTAATATGTGATGTGGATATCCCACCACTGCCAAACAATTAATATGTGACACCCGTTCCCTGTCCCAGCAATCAAGGAGCCTCAATCCTCACCACTAACATCAGAGAGGGCATGTCATATATGAGGAAAGGATAACAAATACACACAGTAAAGTGCAATTTCCTGTAAGAGCACACAGAGATCACAGTCAGTCCATGGCTGGTTTCTCCCTTGCTCTCCAGGTCCCCAGTAAGACTCCCCACTGGCACAGCTATAGAGTCCAGATCTCAGCCTAGCTGGGCAAGCTAAAATCTCCAGTACCCTCTCTTTCCAACCAGTGCTTCATGTCCCTGCCCAAGTAGCTGACACACACACACACTTTGAGATAAAAGTTTATACAACCACACAGACACTTTTGGGGAAGGCTGTCACAGGTTCTCCTGCTGTGCCCTTTTTACCCAGACTATATGGTAGTACCCTGCCACCACCTAAATAATAATTATCAGCTACTCAAAGGCCCTTAAAAGAGTGTCCAATTATTACTGTGCAGTATTATTATCCAATTGGCAGATGTGACTAAACAGTCAAGGCTTATTAGAGTGATTTGGTACAGTAATCAATATAAATATGCAATGCATTCTAGAGCTTAAATTATATCTACACAAGCCAGCCACAGTTAAAAAGTTTGAAAATATTTAATAATAAATAATTAAAACCACAAGACAATACATTCTACTACAGTCAGTGCTAGTCAAGAGTTCAGAGATCACACAGAAATACTTAAATTAATTCAGTAGTACAGTTCTGACATAACAGAAAAGCACTTATTCTAATCTTTCTAGATTCTAGCTATCCCTAAAAGAAAACAGAAGTCTAAGATAATTTACATGTGAGCAAGAGGCAGTACTGTGAGTTGGATGATCAAGACAAAAATGCTTAATGCCTTCTGATTCTCTCTGTTTAAATTGAAACTGCAGTTCTGATAAACATTACATAATTTCTTTCACACTTTTCTGGTGTTCCCAGGCTACACATTAACTGCATTTACATTCTTAACATCTCCCTTTTGTTATCTTGCAGCTGGTCAGGAAACCGAGCAATAAAAATACATTGCATGTTTAAGTCTATCAATTTAACTCTTGGTTAAAACAATAGAAAGAATTTGTTCATTTAGACATTTCAGCACCACTGTCTACTTCAAAGGGTCACCACATGCTTTACTTTGGTCAGTAGAGTGCACTCTTGTCACATTTATTTCCAGTTCCACATTTAACAGCATTTCTTTACATTTAAGACAACAAGCCTGTAGTTTATTTATTTACAAATGACATTATTATCTATAAAATTCTATCTGGCTAGGCTGTCAGCCTTCACCCTTCTCTACCAGTTTGCACAACATGTTCCTGATATCAAATGTTGGTTGATTTACTTTCCATCATTAGCAAACTTAGGCTTACTGAGGATGTTTGGACTTGTGCAGTTTGCACATCTTGGAGAACTGTTGTTACATATGTTAATAGGTGGACTGATGAGATACATTAATATTAAGTAAAGGGGCAAACAGAACACAGGAAAGGAAGTGTCTATTGTCAGTAAAAATAAATCAACCCCTGTTAAACACGGTAATATCCAATGATGACTTTGGAATTCAGAATACAAGTATTCAGCAATCTTTGGCTTCAAAGCATGCAGACAAAAAGAAAAAAAGAAAAAAAGGAAGTTCATGACAAATTCCAAGGATGAAAAAGAAACTGATTAATGTATATAAAGGGAAAGATAATGTATACTAAAAGGACACTGCATTGTTATGTAACATATAGATTACAGGGGCTGATAACATTGTTTTACTAGAAAACCTTCAGGTTACAGAAAAAGGCATTATTTTCCCAAATGCGAAGGTAGAAAAAAGAGGCATGGGGCAGGTGAAAAGGAAGAAATCAAAACGTAACCTGAAAGGATTGAAGAATATTATTTTAAGAATAAAAAAGGACAAGGACCAAAGTTGACAACATGTCTCAAGCTGTGGAAGTACAAAGCTAGCTAGATGAGAATTACGCGCTTGCAAATGGAATCAGCAATGAAAACTATGGTATTAATAAGACTAATAGCAATGAAGATCATTCCTTTGTGACCATTGATAGAGCAGATATTACCGAGTTAGAAAATTATCATTCTTCAGATCTACAGAAATGATATAGTAACTGGAGATTCAGTTATTACAGACAGTGATACTTTCATTTGCAGAGAAGATAATAAACATGGAATAGTGTTATTTTTGCCAGGAGCAAAAATACAGGATTTGAGAAAGGCTTTAGAATGCCTTAACAGAAGTAAGTATGGAGTTGTTTCTATTCATATTGGTACAAATGATCTCATCTGCAAGGGCTCTTTAATTGTTAGTAGGGAACTTGGGTCTATATCATGACATTGAATGATAAAAAGAGCGAATGCTCTTTTATTGAACACTAAAAACCAAAAGCAGTAAATGTCGAACACACAGAACAGCGTTTGTTTTCCAGGGAAAAAAATAGCTACTCTGCAAAAAAAAAAAAAAAGAAATTCAAACACAAAATAAAGTGTGGGGAGGGGGGGCTGTGCCCTCCCTACTTAAATATACCAACTCCAAAATTGCAGCACAGTGGAGGAAATGGCAAAGTCCTGAAAATGGCATTCAGTGCTTTCACCTTTTTGTGTACAATAAAAGAGCATTTGCCCTTTTTATCATTCAATGTCGTACTATAGATCCAGGAATTCCCTCTTGGATAACAGTTTATGCATGTACAAAGCCATATTTTTCACAAATCACATATAAAAGAGTCGGGTCATCGTGAATTTCAAGCTTTTTTTTGGATATATACCTACATGAAAAAATGGCCAATTTTACAAAATGGAAATGTGTACAGTATCCAAGCCTAATTGTGGGCATACATATTTAGGATGGTGTGCACTTGTCATGACCAGAAAAGAGGATTTTTTTAACAGTTATTTTGCAATATTTACAATATTTGACATACACAAGACAGGATTTTTTGCCAGGTATAAAAGTGAAAAGTTCACAGATAGCATAATTTGTTGCATTACTTGTGGTTGTTAATGCTTGGAGGATTATAAATAAAGTTTTCTTTTTTTTTTTTTAAATTGTTACTTTCCCACAAGATTGATATCATTGTTTGTGAAACATGGTTAAAGAACATTGACTAGAAACCAGTTCTGTCAATGTAGAAATGTTTTACTGTATCAGACATTCTAACAAAAAAACAGGTGGTGATGTTATAATAGGGATTGAAGACTGTGATGAGACCTGTGATGATTACATGTTCAGTGATAACATCAATACTGTAGTTTGTGTAATCGTGACAATAAACACAACCCTGGAATATATAACAATTGTTGGAGTATATAGTCATTTGTAAAGTCACATGCTGATGACCTAGATGAATTCAAACATTTCCTGCATGAAACACAAGAGGGAAGAATTATAGTGGCTGAGGACTTAAATTTACCAGAAACTGACTGGAATAATATTGATTTAGCAGCATTAGTAAGGACATTATTTACAATTTATATTCAGGATAAAAAACTCACTTCATATTGTACTCTTGATAAAATGGATAGCTAAATGGCTTACAAATAGGACATGGCAAGTATCATATAGCAATTGGACAGGTCAATTCTAGGTTACAGTCAGGGTGTCCCACAGGGTTCTGTCCTAGGCCCATATTTTTTTAGATTGTATCTTTTAGATCTATCTTTTTTATCTGAGATGTTTTGCAGTCTGTAAGCACATGGCTTGCACATAGCTAACTGATTAGATGTGTTATAGACAGATAGATCTGCAAAATAACGACTAAATTGACAATTTGGGCACAGGAGAATAATATGCTGGTAAATGCATCAAAAACAAAGCATATGATATTTGGAAGACATAGACTGAAAAGTGATTTTTTTTTTTGTGAGGCAAACAGTAATTGAAGCTGTAGATTCATTTAGGTATCTGGGCATGTGGGGTAGATCCAGCTTTGAGTTATTTTAATCATATCTTTGTGTTATTTCCCTCTCTTCATAGGATCATAGGATCATAGGAGGTTACTAGGCTAATGGCCCCAGGACCCTTACAAGCCTAGCTAAGTTCAACCAATGCTTTCAAGGGTGTCTGGTTCAAGCAGACACTAAAATCAGTACCTAACTGCCCCTGTCTAAGAGGGACAGAGGTGAAACCCCCAGAGTGAATTTCCAAATTGCACTTAAATAGGGCCAATGATGGGCTTTGTTTAACATGAGTACTAAGTTTGTTCCAAAGGTGAGACAACCTCTGTGGGACAACTCTGTCTCTCCAGAAAGGTCTGTTGATGTCACATACCAGGTTAAGGTCCTTTGCACAAGTGACCCTTGTGCCATTTGACTTGCAAATGTGCAGCATTTCTATTAAAGCTGGGTCAGAGATTGCTCTATATGCAAGACACAAGTTGCCTTTAAGCAGTCTGTACAGCACAGAGTAAAGTGACAATGATTTAATTCTGCCTGCATAAGACAGATTTTGAAGACAATTAATTTTCTTTGTAAGGAACCTTTGTGGTCTCTTCAATTGCTGCAGGTGTTTAGAAAGGAACATACCAAAGGGAGTGTTGCACTCTATTACTGGCCTGATGAAGGAAAATAATAACTTCTGTTTTCTGGAAGCAATGCCTTTACTTATGATATGAGCAATTTAAAATCCTCTTCTTACCACTGTGGAGACATGGTGATCGAAGTTAAGGTTGCTGTCAGCCTGTGTGACCAAATCTTTCACCACTGACTGTGTGCTTAGGGTATTACTATTGATGGGGTAGTTTTCAGGAACATCTCCCTTGCAGAAAGGGATGATAATGCATTTTTTTGCATTAAGTTTAAGACCTTGACTTTGACACCAGTCATTAGTCTGAGTAAGATCTTTTCACAGGATGTTGACATTTCTAGGTGTTTCAATGATCGCTCCTAGCTTGCAGTCACCAGCAAATTTTGTCAGCCACGGACCTTTAGTTTTAGTCTGTACTTTGGGGAAGTAGATTCTGAAGAGTAGGGGGTCCCAGAACTGATCCCTGGAGAACACCACTGGTTACAGGTCTGCTGGAGGAGGTAGAGTCACCTATTTTGACTGTATGAGTTCTATCAGTGAGGCAGTTTTCAACTCACCTGACAGTATATTGGTTGATACCCAGCTGGGTGAGTTTAGCAATGATGCCTGAGTGGGGAATTCTGTCAAAGGTCTTGGCTAAGTCTAGGTAGGCCATATGCAGAGATTTGCCCTCATCTAGGGCTTTGCTGACTGTCTTGAAGAAGTCCACCAAGTTTAACAGGCATGATCTCCCCCCTTGATAAAGCCAAACTGCATGGGGTCAAGCATTTGGAGATTTCATATATCTTTGTTAATAAGGTCAATGATGATTCATTCCATGGCCTTGCAGATAAGGATTGTCAGACTAGTCAGGCTAATGGGTCTATAGTTCCCGGGGTCCGTGGATGCACCCTCTTTCCATGGATGCACCCCCTTTTTTACAAAGGGATGATGGTAGCTGTTTTACATTCTGCTGGGACAAAGCCAGTGCTTAGGCTGTGATTGAAATGCATTTTCAGTGGTGATGCTAATTCCTGTTTAATCCCATGTAGGACACAGCCCAGGATGTTGTCTGGTCCCATAGAGGCTGCGTTTTTGGCATTGGAGAGGGCATTTAAGACCTGCTGCTCGGAGATACTAGGTGGTGGAATAGGTGTTAAGGATGCTTTGGAGTATATGTGGCAAGGACACAGGTTCCATATATGTAGTACCATTAACTAAGAGTTCATCACAAATCTGGGCCTTACCTTTGAGGTTACAGATGTAACTGAAGAACGCCTTGTGTTTATCCTTAGTTAGGGAATCTAATTTGGATTCATAGTTAGCTTTGGATGACTTCACTAGGAGTGTTATTTACTTGTTTAAGTTGAGGAGGCAGTGTTAACAGTTTTGAGAGTGTTCCTTCCTATTCTTAGACAGCAATTTCTTTCTGCTATTGTATAGCCTATTAATGGCAGTTGTCAACCAGGCAGGTATATTTTTCCTTGAAGATCTTGCTTTGGTTCTATCAGGTATAGCAGAGTCAATACAGTTGTACAAGTGCCTGTATAAAGCACTGGCGTATAACGTAGCATAGGTGTCTGTTCCATCATTGGGGGGAGGGGCTATGAAGCTATCTGTGCTGTCACATATGAGGTTGTAATTGGCCTTGGAAAAGTTTTTTAGTCTAGTTGTTACTAAGGGGGGGGGGGGTCTTGTCTTATAGATACTTCTAATGAAACTGATTCATGGTCAGATCTCACCAGGGCCACACACTGGGGGTGGTGCAGCAGCCCCCATGTTGGTGATTACCAGGTCCAGGATGTTTGAGCCCCCTGTGCGTGTGTCAACCAGCTGATCTAGAGCATTGGAGTTAATGAAGTCCAAGAACCTTTGGGCAAGTGAGATAGAACACGTATAATTTACCCATTCTATGGACAGATAATTAAAGTCACCCCAAACCAAGGTGTTTGGTTGTATCTTGATTCATCAAGTACATCCAAGTAGGCTGAGTGGATGTCCTGATTCATGGATGGGGTCCTATAGCTGGCAATGACCTGAAGAAGCATCTTGACTACAGTCAATTGCACCTGAAGTAAGTCAAGGCAATTGTGCTGTTTAACCAATCCAGAGGAGTATTTATCATTAATGTATATTAATAGATCACCTACTTTAGTTCATGCCTTCGGTTTGTGGTCTGACCTTCTGGAAGGAAATGTAACCTGGTATAGCTTGGGTACTCTCCGCAGCCTTAAACCAGGTCTCAGTGACTGCACAAATGTCAGCATCTTCGAGGGTGAGGACTGTTTCCAGTGAGTGCAGTTTCTGGTTTAGACTCCTAGCATTTAGCAGCATGACCTTGAGATTGTTTTTAGAGGGTATTTTTACATCAGGAATTTTGCTGTTGTGACATTGCCTAAAAGGAAGGCATTCTGAGCATTGCAAGAGCCTTAGCCAGTAACTGAAATCCCAGAGGTGGCAGATGAAGACCATCTCTGGCAAAGCATCAAGGCCTAGCAACCATGTCATCCCAGGCTGACAGATCCTGGATTCCCTTTTAATGACACCAGAAACTAAGCCAATTGTTCAAGTCAATAATTTTTTGTTTGTACTGAGGTATCATTATAGGTGAAGGTAAAATACTGCTTAAGGCTAGGGACATACCTTCCTGAGACACATAATCGGTAAGCTCAGTCATATCTCTCTCTTCATACATTCCAGGGGGGTAAGTCATTCACACCAACATGAATTATGCTAGAGTCATAACAGTGCCTGTTGTTGAGTGACTTGAGTGCATGTGTGATGTGGTTGATCCTGGCACCTGACAGACAGATGACAGTGGCCTTTTCCTTATCCAGTCTGGTGAGAGGGACATCTGTGTGTCCCACAGTTGAGTTTCCTATGACTAAGATGTTTGTTTTTGTGTTAAACCTTAGGGGCTTGACAGCTAAGACACTGGATTCTGATATATTATGTGTACTATGTTCTGCAGAGGATGCATTATATGAAGTGTGCTTGTGTTTGTGTTTCAGAGGTCTCTGATGTTTAGCTAAGCTTTTTCTAAGGACCTCTGCATATGTAGGTTTATATGTTGTTGGTTTGGCAGTTGCAAGAGGTGAGGTGTGCATGCTGACAACCTGCTTAGTATCAGATGGACTCACTGGTGAGTGAGAGACCCTGGATTGTAGGTTCTTGATATATATGCATCTCTTACATAATGAATTTGTGTGGACTAGAAGAAGTGGGTTGTCAGTGTACATGAGGCAATTGCTACATTCCCTCAGGATGTCTATGTTGACCAGGCTAGCTGGAGAAATTGTGGGAAATTGTCCATCCATAATGGTACATAAGTTAATGTGGTCAGAAAACAGGGAGAGGACAAGAAGGAACAGGTAAAGTAGAGGACAGGAGAAGTGGACAAAAATAAGAAGGGCTAGTGGGTAGGATCTGTGTTGGCAGCTAAGGAGTTTTGCTGAATGAATCACCTATGTGAGAGACAATTGGGAGAACTCATCAATGTTGCACTAGCAGAGTAATAAGTGAAACTTTGCAGGAAAAATAATTTGTGTCTATAACCAACAATGGTGCCCACCTCTGTGTGGTAGTGCATGATGAACAATCTCGGTGATATGTAGCCAATGAGCACAACCTGATCTAAACAAATTAACCAGGAAAATATCTCAAAACAAAGCCCTGTTACAGCAACCTCCAGTCAGATGAGTTCTAACTGCACACTCCTGCTACTATGGTGCAGGAGAACCCTCTCCAACAAAAGATGGCCTGATTTAGTGCTCATGTTATACAAGCTGAACTAGATTCAGCAGGTCTGAATCTAGTCTATGCTACAGCAAACAAAGTGCAACAATATTAGAACAAAAAAAGAAAAAGTTCAAATAAGCAGTGATATAGTAAAAATGCAGTTCAAAAGTGCAATACACAGTGAAACATTCTACTTAAGCTTTGCAGAGATCCGCAGATGGCTTGGATTCCCTTATGCAGTAAATGAGAGCAAACTGATTTAAACAAATTAACCAATAAAAAAGCTCAAAATTGAACCCTGTTCAAGCAACCTTCAATTAGATCAGTTCTAACTGCACAGTCCTGCCACTATGGTGTAGGGAAACCCTCTCCAACAAAAGATGGCCTGGATAACTGTTAAAGTTATACAAACAGAACTAAATTCAGCAGGTTTGAATCTAGTCTATGTTACAGCAAAGTGTATTGAAAATCTCCAACAATAATAATTGACATACCCCCAAGATTTAATAAACCCCATATAGGCACCATGTAGCGCCTACATGGAATATATCCATGTACATGGTCACAGTCCCCCCTTGGCAGTGCACCATGCATATTAATGATGGTTTGCTGCTAAGGGAGAGCCAAGGAACATGGATATTGAATCAATGTTTTTTTTTTTTTTTTTTTTTTAAGCGTGCTTGTGTGGCATGACATGGAGTGCAATAATGCCAAGCTGTGCTCATCTGTAGACAGCTGACACCTGCCAGACATCTAAAACTAGAAACCAGATATCATTTATGAGCATAATGACATTTTATGTTTTTTTTTTTTAATTGGTGTTTGTGCGGCGCAGAGCGCAGCTAAGCCGAGAGGTGTTCATACATACGTGGCAGACACATTCCAAACATCTAAAAATAGAAACTGGATGTAATTAATTATTTATTTATTTGTGTATTTAAGCATGTTTGCTTGGCACGGGGCAGTGCTGAGCACTGCTAACAGGTAGCTTAGTGGTATATGTGGCGGTATACCAGATTTCTTTCTTAATATCCACCTAGCCTAATGGATAGAGTTATGGCTGTATGTGTTATAGTTCCAGGGTTCAAATACACAGAAGTCAGAAGTGGTCTGTATTTTTGTTATACACATTATGGACAAGGTTTTAAAATATGTCTCTGCTGCACTCTGCCCAACTGTGCTCAAACCTGCTGAGCACCGCATAACTATGGTAATGGCTGCCAGTGTTTGTGGGGTGCTCAACTTCGCTAAAATCACAATTGTGTGTGTTTGTGTGCTGCTCAGCTCTGCTTGGCTGGTTTGCATGCTGCTAAGCAATGCAGTGCTTTTTTTGAATGTTGCTCAATGACATGTAAGGATGGGAAAACAGCCTGCGTAAAGTACACTAGGTGGGAATTCTGCAGAATCCATTGGAGTTCAATCATCAGACAATATGGCTGGTGGTGATGGAGAAGTTCTGCACTTTTGGGCGCAGCGCTGAGGCATTCAGGAGTCCAGGGTCATGGTTGGGCTCCTTGTAAAAAACATGACTACAGGCTGCTGCAGGGCTGTTTCCAGGGCTCAGAGTGTAAGTTGTAGGCCTGGGACCGGCTGGCCAAAGACATCACTAGTGTTATTGGTATCCCCTGCACAGGTGAGCAGTGTCTTCACCACCATGATGACCTGAAAAGGAAAAAGGGGAAACCTGGACACCTGGGTCCAAGAAGTGAGGGTTAGGAAATGCCCCACAAGTATGTAAGTACTGTTTCTCTGTTTTACCAATATGTAATCTGAATGACTGTAAAACTGGTATGCATAATAGTGTGCTTCAATCCCAACAGCTTCAGCTGAAAGGACTCACAATATCAAGTCTCATGCAAGGCACCTGGCCAGGTTGCACTGTGAGCATGGTGAGTATGGATGTATTATGCCACCTTTAGTGCAATAAGCAAGAAAGAGTAAAGCATTAGCTGCAATAAAGTATATACAATAAAGCCTGTAGTGCAGTAAAATTGGAATTAGAGCTGTAGTGGAATTAGAGCTGTAGGGAAATAAATAATTAATAAATATTAACAAATAAATAATAACAACTGTAGTTCAATAAAAACAAGAAACAATACCAGTAACAGCAAGGAAATGGTGTACATCAGAATCGTCTTGTCATAACCATTGCAGTAGAGCTGTATGCATTGAGTCTGTAAAGTAAGGTTGCTGCAGTCAAGAATAACACTGTAATAGCTGTAGAATGCAAAGGTAATGGCTGCAAACTGTATCACTTAACTCATAGTACTGTTTAAGGATTTCTCTAGGCCAGTACCAGTCACATAATGCTCTGTCTTCCACAGAAGTTAGGTAATAAAGGTATATGGGTGAGGTAGGCCACTCCATGGCCAGGTATTGTGTGTGTGGAATTCAGAGATATTGTAAACCAATAACAATAATATGTGTTCACCTGTATTGTTGAAAGTGAAATAAAGCTGTAGTAATATATGCAGTATGGTTGTGCTGTAGTAATATATGCAGTATGGTTGTATACCACGGATGTGAGTTCTATTGGCACTGCAGTGTAGTAAAACACTGTAATAGTACTAGAATGCTAGAAGAAAGTCCTGTAACTTGTATTGCACAATTCATAGTATATTTACAGGTGATCTCCATGCAAGTAATAGTTATCCTGTAGTCAGCAGTGACTCAGTAGCTCAGTCTATTAAATTCCCTGTACACTGTACATTTTGCCACACACAGTCCTGGGTTTGAATCCAGTGCTATGTAGCACTACATTTTCAGTATCTGTCATGTAACACTCACAATTTCTCTCTCCCCAAGAACACAAAAATGTGATGGGTGAGTTAGCCCATATTGTGTGCAGATATTGTGTTTAGATTTCATGGAATGTTACACTCAATAACAAAAATATGTGCATTGGCATTGTTGACTAAGAAATAAAACCGTGCAATCCTAGTATGGCTGTATCTCTTGCATGTCTGTACTATGCTGCTGCAGTCAATTATTAAGTTATTTGCAGATGTCCCCTGCAGTCACATCTAGTGTGTTTTACTCCCATGCCTGACAACAAAGCTATGATGGCTGTCTAGTTTAATTACTGTACACAAACATGCCTCTCAAGTGTCATGATTTCTTATAATGTAATTAGAAATAACTAATCTGTCTGTCACATGTTTATCAGATAAACTATTACCTGAAATGCAATGTACTACCAAATCCATTTACAGAACACCCTGGTAGTTAAATAAGTCCACATTATGTGAAACCATTCTGAGTAGTTCTGTACCTGCATTTGTTAGTGCTTGGCCCTTATTGTCCCATGCAATAAGCTTGAGAGTTATGTACATGCTACAACAGCTATAGGAGAACTGTAGTCACTGTAATCACAAATGTCAGTACACACCTGTAGAAGTATGTATGACCAATGTTGTCAAGGTTATCATCTGCAATGTCACTAATGGAATGTTTTTCTCTCTCTCCCCAACTCTTATCTTAATTTATTCATTATTGTAATGTATTATTATGATTTAATATTAACATATTTTGTTAAACTAAGTATATTTTGGAAAATGTGGTTGATTATTGTTGTGTTTTATTATGATTCAATATTAACATATTTTGTTAAACTAACTGTTTTCTTGGCTGTATGGTTTATTTCACACTGGCATGTTGTTACCATACTGACTGCTATGTTACATTATGTTGTGTTGCACATAATATACATTAATATGTATTTGAGCTTAACAAATATTATGCTCCATTCTGTTAATACTAACAATGGTTTGGTTGTTACTAACTGTAACATATTGCTTTACTTCATCTACCACAGCACATCAAGGTAGGCTTGTTCCAGCTAATCCCCCTACCTTGCCTCAACTGGCCATGGCAATGGGTCCCAGCACATCTGGGACCCAGACCAGTGGTGCTCCATCTGCTTTCCCTGCACTACCAGTGGCATTGGGTAATACCACCCCAGGGAATTGGGCCCAGTCCCCTCTGGGAGAGGTGGCAGAGGGAGAGTGGTTACCCATGATGAGCTACCAGTCCTAGTGCACAAGACAGTCCACTGTGTTTATCACCAATGCCTGCACTGGATTGAGGGCATACTGGCCAAACTGGTGAGGTAGCTTCATCCTGGTGCCCAGCCTCCAGCACAGCAACCCTTGAGGTAGTGAAGGAACAGTGCCGACAGTCTCATGGGTAGGGACATGAGTCACGCTGCTGCTGTCTGGTGGAACATGTGGCTCAGATTCAATAACACCCTTCCCTTCAAAGGTGTTCATTCCACTCATGTGTCACATGCCACCCATGTTTCCTGTCTTGTCTGTTTGCAAATGCATCCTCATCTACCCAGCTTACCTCCCCCACATGTACCTATGTCCCTTCCCCAACATTCCACTCTCACCTTAAAAAAAAAATGGGCATCTGTCCCAAAAAAAAAAAAAATTGTCTCATACATAGGTCTCCATTTCACACAGATGTCCACTGGACACACGTAATTTGGTCCAATTGGCTTGACAATGCAGTTATGTTGTCCTCACCCCTCTCTGGGGTTTGAGAATCCAAATTCATGTTCAAAACTTGTAAAAGTACATAGTGGTTTCTTTACAAGAAATGAATAGCTATGGTTCTTTCCTACACCCTTCCTGCACAGCCATCCCTGCCTTTCAATATGTTTTTTCCTCTGCTTGCACCCATTTTATCACTTTTTTATCTCCATTTTTTCTTTTCTTTACATTTTTAGTGTGGAGCTGCATGTTGTGCAACTTCGCTTAGCTCAGCTAAATAGAGCAATAATGAGTATATGTGTTTTTAACACTGTAAGTCACATGTACAAAATAAACACCTCTGTCATGTTTTGAAACCAGGCTCATCACACCTGCAGCACATTGCATTAACCCGCCACATCATGCAACTCGTAATTAAAACAGGTGGCTTTAACAAAACATAGTAATTGCCAATTGCAAGTCATTAGGCATTTTTCAGAGGAACTGCATGCTGCACCACACCGGGCAAACTGGAATAAGCAGTAATGGAACAAATGGGAGTGTACCTTGGATTTTGGTGCAATAGTACACTACTAGACAGCCAAACACATGATTATGGAAGTAACTGAGGCCTGTAATAGCAGGTAAATGTACCCTTTTATCAGCAACATGCAGAAAGCCACCTGCTAAGGCATTCATGGCAAAATACATCTTCAGCTATGCCTCTTGTGCAGAAATGCATCCATATAAAGCCTTGCACATACTGATGGATGCAGAAAATGTTTGTCGCAGCCTGCATGTGTGCACATATATCTTGCAAGTACACTTGCGGTAGCAGTGACTTAATACCTCAGTCTGTTAAATGACTTGCATATAGTACATTTTGCCACACACAGTCCTGGGTTGAAATCCAGTGATGTGCTTTATTTCAATTACATTCTTGTGAAGACAGCAATTAATGGATCACTAATACACTCTTTATCCACATAAAACATTGCAAATTAAATAGCCACTTTTCAGTGCATGAAGTTACAGGCAGGTAGGGACACACTTCACATATCTGTATGGCAGTACAATATGTTGTCTAGTACTCTGCTTTTGACACATTTGCCTAACATCCATACTTTAAACACATGCCTTAATTGAAGTATAAATGGTACTCTCACCCTGGAACTGCCTCCATAACAGGGCTGACACAGCTGACACAGATGCATCTACAGCTTGTTGTCTCCCAAAGTCTCCACACCCTCTGCCTATGTCTACTACTTGCAGCAGCTGCTGCAGCCTGTGCTACACACAGCTCTATGTAAAGGTTTCTGCTACAGACCTACCCTCTGTGATCATGTAGTCTTCTCACCCCAGTAGTGTCCATCTCAACAGCTAAGAAAAGGGGCCAGGTCTACATGAAGGCCTTATATATTCAACATTGCTTTCATGCCATTGGCTAATGATGGTACAGTTCAGCTGCTTTGGCTGCAATTAGCATTCAGAACCATAGATTGGATGAGAGGTAATCAGCTGCTGATGGGGAGCATGTTTAAAAGGCAAGCAGCTGGCTATGGGGAGCTATTCTGTATGAGACCTTACTCACACAGAGCATGTCTTTGCGAAAGTTTACCAGACACACAGTTCAACAGAAGAGTACACTACTGATAGAGGTATTGGGAATAGGGATTACAGCAGTAAGCCAATCACAGACCTGTGATAATGACATGTCAGTGATACCCTGCTGACTTACATCTACAGGGGATGTACAATGCATCACGGTGGCATTGTCTTTTGTCAGTGTGGCACGCTGGTGTTGTCTGATTGTCCCTTTATAGTAGTTGTTATAGCATACTGTTATTTGTCTGGTACTGCTTCTATGACATATTATTGTGTTGTTGGCCTTAGGGAACACACCACAGTGGACTGGAGTGTTGGGTCTATGATTATACAGCAGAAGCTTCCATGGCACACAGGGAATACCTCGGTAATGGCCCTATCTTGGTTATATCCACACATGTAGTATGTTGTCACACTGTGGGTTATGCCATGTGTGAGCAAGCGGTGGAGAGTGCTGGCCATTTAGTCCTTGCAGTATCTGTACATAGTGGGTGTCCACATATCTGATCCTGTGATGTGTTCCCCTTGTGTTGTCTTGCAGGAATAATGTACCACAGATGACACCCACCCTTCTCAGATGCAGAGAATGAGCTAATCTTGTAAGGACTAAGGCAACATCATGACATCCTATTATCCAGGGGGAGGCATAATAGGGAACAGCAAGCTGCATTGTGGTCAGACCTTGTTTGTGACATTAATGTCATGGGCCAACAGGGCAAGACATATGAGCAGGTACGACACCAGACTACCAATATGATTAATGCTGCACATCAACAGGCAGAGGATATAGCCAGGGATCATGTTGTCACTGGTGGAAGTCCTGCAACAGATTAACAACTCTCAGCCACTGAGGAATTCCTGGTGTACCTAGGCACATGTGACAGCTCCCAGGCATCCATCACTCCCATACATCGTGGAGGTGGGTGCCACAGTTTCCACAGCTGAGAAGCATGCAGGTAAGCTTACTGTGATCAGCATTGTAATACTGTAGCAGTCAGTATGTTTGGCTGTAGATACATTTATGTGTGGGCGTCAGGTCTTTGTTCTTTGGGGAGTGTAAGGTCAGGTATACACTCATATGCACAGTGGGACCAATACAACAAGTAACACAATAGCTGCTGTAAATGTGAGATATATGGACATATTACCTTCTGGTGCTACAACATGCAGTGGTACTGACATTACCCCACCCTCAACTTTTCACAGGTCCATCAGGTATTACTAAGGCCATGGTTCTGCCCTCCACTTGTTTTGTTAAGGAGCAGTTATAGTCTAGCATGGGTAAGGGCCAGAATAATGCCCTATCTACATGTAATTATGTGTGTAGACAGTGTAGGATGTTTTTAAATGCCAGTCTGGAAGAAGTACCTAACGTTTTGTGATGGGATAGTCACAGGAGTGCAGTTCAACCAACAGATACACTTTGGCAGTTACAGGTAAGAGCAGATAAAGCTCCTGGTTTAAATGACGTAAGGAATCTAAAATGCTTTTTAAAATACAACAGGTTGAAGGCAAATATATTAGACAGTGAAATGTGTATTTCCATATAATTGTGAAGAGAGTTGTACTGGGATTTATGTGTTGTTTTTTCAATTGCAATGTCATTCTGAGTAAGTAAAAAGTAAATATTACTGGTCATGTTTGACTTGATTTACTTCAAGTGATAAAGGTTGTATTGCATTTTGAGGTAGTGCTTTGTGGCTGAAGACAGAGAAGAATTTTGTTTGATGGCTAATCCAGTTGTGGGTCCTTGTTGTTAAGAGTCTTGGATGCCTTGCATACACAGTAGTGTAGGTATTAATGTACTGCTTTTTTATTTTTATTGTGGGTGACCATGGTAGTTGGAGTCTGTCCCCTACACAACCTGATGTCAGTGTCTCCTTGGACACTGATGATGATGGTGGCCAGTGAGGCACAGGTTGGGATGTTGGGGGCTGAATCTGTCCCAGATGTAGACATCACTGTTCTGCCCCCATTGTCACTGCACACAATCTGTATGCCCACACATACCCCATCCCTGGAGGCTACAGATTTTGGACAGTCAGAGGGTGGGGACATTGAACAGGAAAGTGAGGCAACTATGGCTCCATTGAGTGTAGACACTGGCCATAGCCAGACAGCTGGCAAAGTCCCACACAGGCAGATTGACTGGTGTGCTTGTAGGAAGCCTACTGTCCTTCCACCACCAGTTACAGGTGTCTCATCACAGGTCACCTGGTGCATGTTTCGGGCCATCATGGAGGCACAGACATGTTCTGAACGGAACACCAGGCATATGCTTAGGGTTATGGATATTGCACAGTCTGACATCTGTGACAGCCTTGACTGCAATTGGGGACACCCTGAATAGGTTGACTGATGTAGTGGACAGACAGTGGGCTGAGACAGTGTCTGTCTTGGACCCCACATTGTCTGTGCTGGAATGTGTGGTTGGAGTTGTGTGTCAAACCCGTGGACATAGGTCAGCAACACCATTTGTTGAGAGTCCATGTGGCCATGCACATTTACACTCCTATAGAGGCAGCACATACAGTGCTACAGGTGTGTCATGGGCCTGTTTATGTTTCTGTTACAGGAGTCAGTTGGGATAACCTGTGGATACACAATGGAAATAAAGCGGCACAGGATGGCATGTCAGCACAGTGGACATATGTCATCAGCAAGGTACAGCTCTACAACTGCATGGCTCCATAGGATAATGTATGTGTATAACAGGCTAACAAGAACAATGTTGGCATTCAGCATACACATTAATCCTTAATCTGTGAGAAGGTCTCTTACCCTTCATAAGTGCCACCAGGGTTTTGATGGAGATGATGCATATACATATATCCTGTGTCCAATGCCAACAGTTGCCCAGCAACAGTTATGATTGGTGTGTTCTGCATCCCAGTGTGTAACCTGCACATGATGTGTGTCACAGCAGATGTGTGCATGCCATGCATGGGGAGCTGTTTCATGTAGAGTGTACTGCCTGTGTTACATACCTGTCTCACCAGCATGTACTATGCATACCACACTTATGTTGTTGGTCTGTAGCATAGGTGACACATGTTAGTCCTGTCATGGATACACGGGAAGTACGCAGTGGGAACTGACACCTCCCTGTATTTAGCCATACACATCCCTCCAAAGCATTTTGGAGACAGACTACACATGGACAGTCCTGACATGGACTCCAAAGGACATGTTCTCTGCAATGTGTATACAGTGTACCTTGAAATCTATGTGGCTGCTACAGTTGTATGATATGCCTGTATAGTGACATGGTAAGGGAGCCATTGCACACATTGATAGCTGTGATGACTGCCATATTCAGTACACTAGTGCCATTCTGGGATGTACATCCCAAACCTGTCAGTATTGATTGTACAACAGTGAATGCATCCACATCTTTCCAACCAGTGACAGTTGAAGGCTACAGTACTCTCTGTGTTTAAGCCATACATCCCATGGTTTCATAACATGTTGTAGAATGCCCTAACAGGCTCATACAAACACATGGCTACATTGAGGCTAGGACCACTTCCAATCAGTGTGTACAGGACATGCTATGGCACACATGTAGTGGAGGTTGGCTGTATGTAGGCGTGCACATTTACCTATGTAATGGTACATAATACAGATCACAGTATGTTGTGCATCCAGCACACCTCATGTCTGCTAGTACTATCGTTTTAGGACATATTATGTTTCATGACATATGCAGGCCTTGTTGTGGTCAGTCCTTTGGAGGGCCACATCACCCGCTACAAATAAAACAATGCAAAACCCTACAACCCAGGTTATGCCATATAGATATATACACAGGCACCAAATGGGCTGGAGTGAGATTAGAACCCTCACCTATCTAGTCTTATACACTATAGCTCATGGTACTTATCACATGCATTATGGCTTACATCTGATACTGCACTACCAGCTGGTAGTCTTAAGTGGCTTGTAGAAGAGAGCAGTGTGCAAGCTAGCAGCAAGTTACAAGGCCAGAAAGTGTATAACTACTGCAGGTGGATAGCCTATTAGGGCATGTCCATTTATTTGCAAGGAAATACGCACACATTCTGATACAGTCACACCAGTGGGATTAGAACTCCTACCTTTCTAGTCTTATAGACTATAGATCACAGTACTTATCACATGTACCACAGCTTACATCTTATATTACACTGTCATCTGGTGGTCATAATGTGGCTGACATCATCAGGCCTTATAGAAGAGAGCAGTGTGGAAGCTAGCAACAAGTTACGGGGCAAAAAAGTGTATAACCATTGCATGTAGATAGCCCATAAGGGAATGTCCATTAATTTGTAGGGAGATACACACACACACACACACACACACACACACACACACACACACACACACACACACACACACACTCTGACACAGTTACACACCAAGTGGGCAAGAGTGGGAGTACAACCTCTACTTATCTAAGTCTTATACAATGTAGATCATGATACATACTGCACACACAACCTATTAAGTCTGTTGTCTGTGTAATTGCAGGCACAGTACTTGTGCATTACACAAACTAGTCCTGAATTGACCAGCATCTGTGGACTGCAGTGTGATATTGCTTCATACTGTTATCTCCATCTAGTATCTTAGCAGTGGGATAACTGTAATTATCCTAGCTATGTATGTACAGTTACCAGTATGGCCATATTTGGCTGCTTGCAGTTACATAGGCATACCTGTGGACAGGGACCAGTTGCCCTGTCCATACATGTGTTGACAAGATTATACATTACACCACCTGCTCACCTGTGTCTGTCTAGACGGTGACATCTAGCAGACACGGGGGTCTGTGGGTATGTGGAATTTGTACTGTAGCACCTTTAACTTGGATCCTTTGAGCAACAGTATGCCTGTGTGATAGTGGAGATTTACTCACCATTATTAGGGCATGTCGGACAATTAAGACATCCACGCACATATTTCTGTATATAAAAAGGCGATATATATATATATATATATATATATATATATATATATATATATATATATATATATATATATATATATATATATATATATATATATAAACTGTAGCTGTGTGTCTGTATGATATATATATGTATTATGTAGATATATGGGGGAAGGTATGTATCATTTTAATATATATATATATATATATAAAACTATATATAATTATATATATATATATATATATATATATATATATATATATATATGTGTGTGTGTATATATATATATATATATATATATATATATATATATATATATATCAGTACATATCTATTTGTCACTACATATCAATAGCTATACTATGCATGTGAGAGACAGATAGTGACAGATAGATATGTATACATATATCTGTCTGTATAGACATTTATACATAACTGGTAATTTTGATGAAGAAGCAACAGGATTGTGCTCATTTTAACTGAGTGCCCAATGGGACTGTCAGTACTAATAAGGTGACTCCAGTCCATACCTACCTGCACTCTGGTCCGGGATATTGTATGTTACAGACATTAGCATCCGACCTTGTTTCTGCACTATTGCATTCCCCAGCTGTGTGCTGTACTTAATCTGTGACTGCAGTTATACCACCAACAGACTGACAGTCTGCATGCCTCTCAACTGTCCTGATTTCCACAGATTGTCCAAAGTTTTGCCTCATATGTTTGGTCTGTTCCTCATACATTTGTGGTCTTCTGGTGAAGTATTGAATATTGATGTCACTACATTATACTACTTACAGACAAACATTTGTGTTTCAGATGTTATATCCTTCAGAACACATATAATAATGCAACACCTTTACTGCCAGTGACTTTCTAGGTTTATGGGGACAGTATTTGAAATCTGACCTTATGATTGGGAGTCTATCCCCCCAGTCTTACTGGCTTTGTCCAGATTTCTTGCAGTAAGAGATATGACAGTCTATGAAAACACCAACATAGTACTTACCTCACATGCAAAAGATGTGAGTAATTCCAGATTAGAACCATCAACACCATCACTCATGCTAGCATCCCTAGTCCACTGAGCCCCTCAGGTCACCAGACAGAGAGGAGTCATTCATCACATAATCAACAGCATAAATATGTACATTGTTATCCTGCGTGAGGAGAGACATGCAATGGTGTGAGCAATATCTATGTCACATCCCTAAGATTGCCTGGTCCACTGATATACCATAGGTGATTTTGTGTTAAAGTAGTTGTATGGGTACACTGTTGTGTTGGAGTGGAGGAACAACAGCACATGATCTGCTGGGATATACATTAGTTCAAATATCATGTAAACCTAGTGTTTAACATCTGCCTTGACTGACGTAGTGAATATTCCAACCACGAGACCTAGTGACTAGTAAGGACACGTACTATTGGACTGGGTATCTGTAGTCCCATGTGGATGTTACATCTGTCCAATTAGCCCACTATATTTCTTTGCATAATGGCAGCAAATCCACTGATATGCTATATCATAGTAATCCTTGCAACTGGTGTGTAGCTTAGACAATTACCTTGCGAATGCAGCAGTTGAGAGACCTGTAGTTCAGGGCTGAGTCTGTGTGGTGCAAGCAGTACACAACCAATATGTGCATAGGAGTAAAGTGTCAGTCCCTAGGGCCCTAGGTTGTCAGCGAATGTGCTATGCATTGTCTCTTAGCCAATGTCAGGGTGTACTGCATGCCTATGTCTGCTGACAGGGACATCATCAGAGGGCTGCTCCTCTGAGTCCTCTTATGAGTTTGGCTGTGGTGACCTATGCACTGGTGGGAGGCCTGTGTATCCCTTCCCTTTGTTGATCCTGCAGTAGCTGTTTCCACAGGATCATATTGTGTAGCATGCACATACTGTGAACATATATGCACATGTGGCTGGAGAGTACTGCAGGACTCCACCAGATATATTGAGGCACTGGAACTGTGACTGCAGCAGCCCAAATACACGCTCTATAATGTTCCTAGTTTGTGTGTGTGCCTCATTATGGCATGCTTTGGTGGGTATGTGTGCATTTCTGATGGGTATCATCATCCATGGTTCCAGGGCATAGCCACCATCCCCCAGTAAATGGCCATGTGGGATGCCCCTCCTAGTAAATATCTGGTACAGCTGTGATGCATGCCAGACATGGGAGTCATGACAAATGCCGGGGCTGCCAGCACACACATTCATGATAATGTCCTGGGCATTGTACATGACCTGGCAGTTGATGGAGTGGTACCCCTTGTGGTTGATGTAGATTCTACCCTTCTCACCGGGTGGTGTCTTGATGTGTACATGAGTGCAATCTATGGCACACAGTACCTCTGGGTAGTGTGCTACGTGGTAGAAGTGTTGCATATTGCTGGCCCTTACCTCAGGGGTGAGTGGAAAATAAATGTGCTCACTGGCATATGGTATATCCAGGAACTGGTGGAGTACCCTGGATGCTGATGCCTGTGAGACCCCCATTATTTCCCCAGCTGGTAATTGGAAGGTACTTGTGGCTATTATCCTAAGGGCTACACATACCATTGTTTCAACTGTGATGGGTTTTCCTCTATAGGATCTGAGTCTGAGTTGAGGACAGCAAAGCTCAGTGAGTTCTTATAGCATGTCCCTGTTCACCCTGTAGTGCTCTATAATCTCCAGCTCATGTAGCTCTTGGAAAGTTACCCTGGGCCTGAACATAGACTGTACTCTAATGGTGCAGAGTATGGATGAAAAATCAGTATGTAGGGTGCATGCATACTTTATAGTACTCTACTGTAGGTGCTGACTGTGTGATTGGCTACCTATAATGCATTCCACCTGCCAAGTACATCATTAAGAAGATTTAATGGCCCTAGTATAAGTGAAACAGGGGTCATTGGTAATTAATATATGATTGGCTTTTAGATACACTCAGCAGAGTGGCATAGCATGCAAACACATGGAAACAAGCCCCTCGAAGGTGAACAAAGCTCAGTAACCACTGTACACACACACCCCTGAAAGATCAGGCTTAGCATGGTGGTGTACCAAGCAAACACGTGAAAACACTCATCTCAAAAGTAAATAAAGCTAAGCAGCCAGTGTACACACCCCCTCGTAAACAGGAGCAGCTGAGCTCCAATGAGCTTACAAGTCCTCAGTCACAACCCTTTCTGATGTCAGCTATCTCTTCTCTGGACACCAACATGGTTCTGCACCTACATGGAATGGATATGCGGACAAGGATACTCATTTGTGCTATTCAGTAACCCCAGCTCGTTTGCATAGTGATCTGTGCACACAGTCTGCAAACTACACGGTTTCTGGCACTACCTCATTAGCAACAGCAGCATTCCACCATTGCAGATACTTCATGCAGGGTCCTATAATACATTTCTGTCATATACTATTAAATGCAGTTTTTCCACTCTTTTTGTTTTCATAAAAGCATGTTTGCACACTGTGGCATGCTGCAAACATACCCAGATTATGAAAAAATAAATACAATTAATTTAAATTATTTCCCTTATGATTTTGGACACACAGTGGATAGTTTTGCTCATATCTGTATGTGGTATGCCATTTCTGTCCATCTGCCTGTGTTTTAAAACCCCCCTGTTGTCTCTCTGATATCCTGTACGTGGAATTTTTCCATGTACAGTATGGACATCGACACGGGGTCTATAGGGCTACCTATCTGCTTTCAGGATCACTCTACTTGCCTCATTTGCATGAGATTCACCTCTTTATGAGGTGATTTGCGGGACATGGAACTTCCTGTGTTGGCGTGCTCGTGCACACTGCTCAGCACTGCTTACTGGATCACAAACCTGGTTACTTTCATGTAAAAAGTTTGTCACAATGCCTACATGGTAAAACAGACCATGTAAGCTTTATTAAATTCTCCCCAAAGCTTTTTAGTCCATCAAACATCATTTTACCTCCAACATGTTGCTGTATGTATAACCTATAATTAACCTTACACATCTTTTCCTTTTTTGTATCACATAACACTGCTCTTCCAAACACCAATAGTGTCAGTTTATTTATCTCTTCACATTTACAAAATTTGCATTCCTGAACTCAAATGTTATATTTATTTTTATTTAGTTAGTTTGTTTATCATGGTAGTACATTGATTACAATTGACAATTTGCAAGCACTGCCTGGGTATTGGGTATATCACTCTGTAATGGTTATAGAATCTGTTTACTGCATATTGTCTCAGCTCATTTCCTTTTTTCTTCATTCACACATCTTGAATCTGACAAACATATAACCCCCATATTTATTTTATTATTTTATTTACACCATTCAGTCACTACCACACCCCCAGTATCATTTTATATGGTGTTTACATTTGCTGTTAATATTCTTAAGTCTTCCCTTTCCTTTTTTATTCTTTATTTCAATTTTTTTCTTTTTTTCCTTATCTGCACACTATCTCCGATTGATTTATTATCTTCTTTTTGTTCTTCTCCTGACTCCAATTCCACCTGTTCCCCTTCTTCACTTCCTAGTGCTTTATATCTAGTTTTATCTGTGAACTGTAGTATTTTTTCCTTGTATAACATTTCCTCCTTCAATCCCATCATCGATTTCCATATTTGTTGCATTTTCTCTTCCGGTATTTCCCCATAATACTTTCTCCATGGATATCTTCAGTTATATTATCATCAGGTTGTCTTTTTTCTGAAATATGTTCTTCTTCTAACCTTTCCTTTTCTAGTAAAGGGCAGTCAAATCAAACATTTACCCCACTCAGGCATTATAGACAAGCTCACAAATTTAGGTATAAACATTTTTATCACCCACTAGATAGCCAAGTGGCTCAGAAATAGGACAAAGTATATCAAAATAGGTGGGGTCACCTCCACCAAGAGGTCGGTCACTGGTGGAGTCCCCCAGGTCTCAGTATTGGGCCCGTTCCTGTTTGTCATCTATTTCTCTGAAATGGAAGCAAATGTTGAAGGTTTATGGCTAACTAGCTTTGCAGATGATGGCAAGCTGGGTGCTATCATTGAATCCACTGCAAACACTAACATTCTTCAAAAGGTCTATCTCCAACTAACAAATGGTACCAAAGTCATAGTCTTAAACTCAATGCTAAGAATGTGGAATTGTACCTTTTGGGAAGTCAATCCTTCTGGTTAATTAAAATGTTGATAATACATCACTAAGAGATAAAAAGGTAGGGTACAGAGACAACTTGGACCAAAAGGAAAAAGAAAAATTAACAGAATTAAGGACTGACAATAGGATTAGGGTAATGAAACCCGACAAAGGTGGGGGGGTCGTAGTTATGGATGTAACAGAATACGACGGAAAGATGAATGATATTTTGATGAATCAAACTAAATACAAAGTGGTATCTAGAAATGAAATCAATTTAGCATACAAGAAGATAGATATAGCCCTGGAGAACATGGTCATGGAAGAATTGATAGACAGTAAGATGTTCCTATTTCTGAAGAAAGACAAACCCAGGATCCCAATAATCTTCGGCATCCCAAAAATACACAAAGACAAGGTAAACCCACCTCTTAGACCTATAGTGTCAGCGGAATGTTCCAAAACTACCCCACTAGCAAAATTCGTAGACACTAAAACCAAACATATATGGCTGAATAAGGAGGCCATACTAAGAGATTCTTGGGATTTACTGAGAAATTTAAGTTCGGAGTTGTTCGAAGATGATTTAAAATTGGTCACCATAGATGTGGTGGACCTTTTTGGATCCATACCTTACGATGAAGGGACTAAAATGTTTGAGGAGGAAATATTTAAGGACCAGATTTTGACACAAGAAGATAAGATAGTGTGCACAGGCTTAATGGACCTCATACTAAGGAACAACTTTCTGACCCACAATGGGGAATATTTTCAACAAGTTCAGGGGGTAGCGATGGGGGCAGCCTGTGCACCTACCTTTGCAAACTTGGTCCTGGCAAATTGGGAAGAGAAATACATCTTTCAGACAGAATACTACGGGCATTGTAAGATGTACAGACGTTTCCTTGGCGACATTATAATTTTTTGGAAAGGTAATTTAAATGAATTAGAAGAATTTATCAAATATTTGGGGGAAACGACCTCTTTTTTAAGGTTCACCCACAACATTTCCCATGAAAATATTGCTTATTTAGATGTTGAGATTATGAAAAAAGGTAATACATTTGAAACCAGAGTATACAGAAAGGAAACCTATGTAAACTCATTCTTACACTATGAAAGCAGCCACCCCAGTCATTGTAAGAAGAATTTGGTCAAGGGGCAATTAGTAAGGGGTTCAAGGATGACCAGCGAGGATTCAGAATTCACAGAAGAATGTGATAGATTAGAAATAATGTTCCTTGAAAGAGGTTACCCAAAAACATTTATTGATGAAATAAGAAAAGAGGTAATGTTGGGAAGAAAAGGAAGATTCAGACCAATAAAAGGGGACAAAGAAGTTGAACAAAACAAGGAAAGAGACTTAACAAATAGTCCACCCAACTACCAACATGGATTGGTATTAGAATACAATGCTTTGAATATTAAAGTAAAGGAGATATTTCAAAAGGAATGGGACAAATTCAAGGCATTGACAGATTTAAAAGGGTTACCAAATATGACGCCCAGAGTAATATACAAAAATTCTAGGAACATCAAAAGTATTTTAGAGACAAGTAATAATTATAGGAAGGGTGATAGATCCAATTCACTGAAATTAGGTACATATAAATGTGGTAGGTGCAGGCAATGCGATTCTGTACTTAATGAAGAAGAGATATTTTTAGAAAGTAGAGGTACCTGGTTAAAAAGCAAGGGGTACTATAATTGCGAATCGCAAGGGTTAGTATATTTAGTCATATGTACAGAATGCACCTCTTTTTATGTCGGAAAAACCGAAAGAACTCTGAAAAAGAGAATATACGAACACATGTACGACATAAGAAGTAGTAAGGAAACTAATGCACTTTATAGGCATTCATTAACATGCAAAAACTTTAAGTATAAATTTTTTGTGTTGGATCAAATAAAGAAAGATCTAAGAGGAGGTCCTTGGGAAGAAATGGTTGGCTACAAAGAGTTGTGGTGGCAGGTACACTTGCAAGCCAACAAAGTCCCAGGACTGAACGAATACATATCCATCAAACCCCTATTAAAATTAAAAGCAGCAAAAACTTAACTAGTAAAAATGGATACAGCCACCAGATGGCAGAGTTATTCTTTTTTCATGGAATATACATGAATTCTATCACTAGCACTTTAAATGTTTTAAATATTAACTACAATATGTTTTTTATAAATGGTTTTAAATTTAAACAGAAGCACATAATAGCAATAATAAAGTTAGACAAAGCTATTTATTAATCTTTTATAAGTACAAGAAGTACATTTATTAAAGTAGGTCAAAGTTATTTATATTTATATTTTAAAGTGAGCAAATGTCATGGTTTTATAAACTACAAATGGTTATTATAAAAGATGAAATTTGATTGGTTCTGCATTGATTTAAATGTGTATATAAAGTATTAAGAGCAAGTCACATGGTAAATCTGATGAAGTCTATGAGACGAAAACGCATGGTGTTAACAGCGTTTATTTTTTGTGAATAAAGTGTTCAACTGATCTTTCTCCTGGGACTTTCTGTTCTTTTTTAATACATCACTAAGAGTCAACCCACTGGTCAGGGATCTGGGTACGCATGTAGACATAGCCTTACCTTTGACCACCACATGGCCACATTGGTGAGGAAATCCTTTTATGTTGCTCAACCTATAGGTGAGGGGATGGCATCCTAGGCCCAAAGAGGTCATTATTACTCTGTACTTTGCCCTTATTAGACCAATCATAGAGTGCAATGCTCCCTTTGGTAAGAACCTGACCAGGCATATGCAGAAACTAGAGCAGCCTCAAAGGTTCCTTACAAAATGAATACAAGGCATAACAAATGTGCCTGATGGAGACTGCCTTAAAGCCCTTTCCCTCTACTCAGTTTCCTATAGATTGTTGAGGGGTAATCCATGCCTAGCTTATAAGGCATCCACAAACCACACACTTATGAATCTCCTACATATTTGTAAGTCAGAGTACCAGAAATGCGAGCTCTAGGGATCTGAATTTTCTCTGTGCCTTCAACAGAATGTGCTGAAGAGTAACAAATTTTCCCAGAGACTGCCCTTCCTAGGAAACAGGCTTCTTATCCATGTAAAGCTGAGTCTGTTTATGACCCAGTTTAAGCACAACCTAGAGAAGTGGATGGGGCCTTAAACAATTTACACTGGGCTTGGCACCCATGTCCCTTATGGACAGAGGTAGCTTAAAAATGCCTGGCCATCAAGGTCCTATTTGGATACAGGACATCATTATTCTTTTTGGAAATCTTGGCTAGGTTTAGAAAGGCCCCCTGGGTCATTAGCCTAGTATCAGTCTATGAATCTATAAATCTGTATGTTCCATCTAAGTACAGTATGATGATTTGTAGCTATATCATAGGATCACAGGATCATAGGATCATAGGAAGTTACTAGGCTATTGGCCCTGTGACCCTTACAAACCTTGTAAGAATTTAGCCCATGTTCTGACAAGTCAGCACCTGATGCCCCTGTCCAGCAGGGACACAGGTGGAATCCCAGGGGTGCATTTTCTGTTCCCCATCCAGGTATCCAGGTTGCACTTAAAAAGGCTTAGTGAGGTACTCTGCTTAATGTGGAGAGGGAGTCTATTCCACAGAAGGGGAAGTCTCTGGGACACAACTCTGTCCCGCCAACAAGTCCTACTGATGTCACAGACCATGTTGAGGTCATGTGTGTGGGTTACTCGAGTAGAGCTTGACTTGCGTCACCACTGAGGAGTCTGTATGAGACTGAATAGAGGGACAGGGCATTTAGTCTATCTGTGTAGATTAGATGTTTGAGGCCCTGGGTTCTCCTGGTGAGGAACCTTTGTGGTCTTTTCAGCTGATGCATCTGCTTTGTGACGTACATGCCAAAAGGGGCATTGTACTCAAAAATAGGTCTTATAAGGGAAGAATACAGGGATGTTATGACCTCCTTGTCCCTGGATGACATAGATACCTTTACTAATGAGGTGGGCCATGTAGAAAGCTTTCCGTACAATGGAGGCAATATGGTGGTCAAAAGTTAGTTTGCTATCAAACTGGGTGCCTAAGTCCCTCATGACTCACTGTGTGCTTAGGACCTTGTTATTAATGTGATAATTTGTTGGGATGTCACTCTCCCCAAAAGGGATGATGTTTTTTTTCTGGCGTTCAGTTTGAGGCCATGTTTCTGGCATCACTAATTTGTTTGGCTGCGAACCTCTTAGTGGATGTCCATATCACTAGGGGAGTTGATGACAGCACCCAGCTTGCAGTCATCCACAAACTTGGTCAACCATAGTCCACTGGTTTTGACCTGCACCTCAGAAATGTATATCATAAAGAAGAGAGGCCCCAAGACCAATCCGTGGGGTACACTGCTCATTACAGGTCTACTGCTTGAGGTGGTCTCCCCTGTTTTGACTAGGTGGGTTCTATCAGTGAGCCAGTTTGCTTCCCATCTGGTAACATATGGATTGATGCCTAGTTAAGGGAGTTTATCTATTATACCCGTGTAGGGAATAGTATCAAAGGTTTTGGCCAGGTCAACGTAGGTGGTGTTCACCGTCTTCCCCTCATACATGGTTTTGGTGAATGTCTCAAAGAAGTTGACCAAATTTAACAGGCATGACCTCCCCCTTGATGAAACCAAACTATGTTGGACTGAGTGTTTGGAGGTTGCCAATGCCCTTGTTAATGTGGTCCATGATAATTTGTTCCATGACCCTGCAGATCAGGCTAGTTAGGCTGATGGGTCTATAATTTCCTGGATTGGTGGACACTCTACCTTTGCGCAGAGGGATGGCAGTGTCTGTTCTCCACTCGGCTGGGACAAAGGCATTACTCAGGCTTTGGTTGAATAGGGTGCCTAATGGTGCTGCAAGTTCCTGCCTGAGTCCATGTAGGATGCACCCTGGGATGTTATTGGGTCACATGGAGGCTGTATTTTTTTGCCTTTGTGAGGACAGTGATGACTTGCTCCCTAGAGATAAGGGGAGGGGGACAAGTGCTGGGAATGTCCTGATTTACTGATGGGGGGACACAGGGGTGAAGTTTTCACTGAGCCTTTCTGCCAGCAGGTTGGCTATATCTATGGCATTTGTGTATGTGGTGTCCTTGACTACCAGTTCTGAACAGATCTGGGTGCTTCCTTTGAGATTGTGGACATATGTGAAGAAGGCCTTATGATTGTCTTTAGCAGATGTGGCCAGTTTGTACTCGATGTTTGCTTTGGAGGATTTCACTAGTGCTCTTATTTGCTTGCTCAGGCTAAGGAGACATTGCTTCCAATTAGGCACCTGCTCCTTCTTGGTCCTGGACAGTAATTTATCCCTTTTATTATAGAGTTTATTTATTGCAGATGTCCACCAGACAAGTTTACTCTTCCTTGAGGAGGAATATTTTGTCCTGTTGGATATCCCTGATTCCATACAGCTATATAAATGCCCATATAGTACTTTAGTGTAGGCTTGGACATATGTGCCAGTTCATATGGTGCGGGAGGGGGCTCTGAAGCTGTTTACACCTTTCCTCAGGAGGTTGTAATCAACTTTGGAGATTTTTTTGTTTAGGGAAACTTGCCAGTGTGTAAGCCTGTACATAGTTTGTTGTACAATTTTTTATGATCAACTGATATCCTGAAAGTTAAATATAACATGTTAAGAATGAAACCATTTTAAGCCTGTCCCAGTACTCTTGGCCTGTTAAAATGATATACTCTGGTTGTTATCTTCATATTTTATATGCTACTTGATATGCCACTGGACTAAATTAACTATATCTAAGGTTTGTTAAAACTCAATAAATAAATGCTTGCAAAAATGTCCAAATGCATTGCATTTTCTACACTTAGGGCCTACATTTGTGTGGTATGTCCTCTTCCCTACATTGACCACATCTCCTTTTATTACAATCTTGCACCAAGTGTTTCTCATCCTCAGAAAAAAAAAACATGCTTTATGTTGATCCAGATGTCTCACTGCTCCCCATTTCCCACTCACAGTTATAACATTTAAAATATGCTGCATTTCTCGTTCATGCACATCCAGTGCAGATGTTCTAAACTGCACATTTATTCTTCCTCATCTGTGTTCTCAAGTGTACCCATTCCATGATGCAAATGATCTCTTATTCTCCACTTCCTTCATAATTAATTTCAAGTAAACTAAATATTCAACAGCAACCTTGCAAAGGTCTTTTCTCCTAAGTGTATGAAGTGTCTGTACTTTAAACCTCAAAGGTAGAATGACACTGTCTGTAACGTCATACCTGTCAATAGTGCCACAGCTCTTTGTTTTGATTCTTATCACTGGTCTTGTCTTCTGACTTTATTGTCTTTGCATCAGTCCTTGTTTTCTTTGAGCTTCAGTCACAGCTTCTTTCATTCCTGACACCGAGGAAGGGTGTGATACCCAAAAGCTTTGCTGTTGTTTTTATTGCTGCTATTAAACTTCTGGTTGGCATTTCCATAGTCCAAGTTTTACTTTGAACTGCCTTCTTCTTCCCAGATGAATACTTTGTTGTTGGATTACTATAATTTAATTCACTGTTAATTTTGCTTTTTGTATGCCTTGCCTACCTACATTATACCCATGAAAGCTGCCTGACTTTAAATCAGAAACATAACTGTAAATATGCCTACACTAAGTATGCTTTATTATATCACAGGGCATATAAACTCCACTTATGATCATTTCACCGTGTGAAGTATCCTAACCAATGATTCTGCTGAGCCATTTCTTCGTACATTTACATGATGCTGCCTTTTATTTTTTCTTTAAGTTCCGTGCATCCACATTACATTAATTTATGTGACTGTGGTTTTAGTGCTGCTAGTAGACCTGAATATATATTATCCCAGCATGCACCTTCAGTCAAAAAATATTTTGCAATTGTTTGCATAGTTTGCCTGTTCCTTTGAGCATATTAAATAATTTACCTGTTCGAGTATAACTATCCTGCTTATTTTATTACCAATATAGCTAAATTGTAATTTACTATAGCTTGACAAGGAGTCTGTAAGGCAACGGTGATTGCTATACACCATTGGATAAAGGTGTTAATAATCTGATAAAGCATTTGCCATGTTTAAAAGGTTTATGAAAAGCATTTTGTCTCAGACGTGTCTTAGTATTTATGTTCTTGAGGTAATGTATACATTTGCTGCTTAGATTTTTTGAACAAAGATATTCAAGCACAGATACCAATAATTATTTTCTGCACAAAGTGAGGCTTGCTGTTAATAAGGGCAATGTGTTCATTAGAGAACCATTTCTGGAGTCTCATTAATTCTGCTGACAGCATAGGATCTGTGTCCATTAGGCCCTGTGGTAGCATTATAGAAGCCCAAAGTGTTAATGTAACAAGTATGAAGTGCACATGTTGAATGAATTGTGACAGCTATCGGCTTTCCTTTTGAGAAAAAAAAATAATTTAACTCATTACAAATCCCATCTTAAAAATCATTTCAGATGAAGCATTTCCAGTGAATATTTTTGTGCTTGCAGGCAGCAGCTTGTACAATTTCTTTATTCTCATGCATTGTGAGTTGTACCTTTCTTATTCAGGAAATACCTAATTGTCTAAACGAATGAATCAAAATGAAGAAAGGTTCTTGAGTTGTGAATGTTTTGAACAATAGTTGTATTTGTTATAATGGTCTTCATAAGCCAACAGGTACTCACCAGTAATTATAATTAAATGCACAAGATCCATCTGCGATGCTGGGTTAACAGCTTAGTAGTACATTAGCCAGTTTATTTATTTATAATACATTTCCCCAGCTTGCAAGAAGCAGACTTTGTCTGCTGATTTACTACTACAGCTGTGGAATGCAGTTTTATACTCACTGTTCTACATTTATGTATCAAACAATCAAAGTGTCAGCCATTACATGGACTTAAAATACTAGTTCAATATCTTGAAGACAGGGAAAGTAAAATATGAAAACAGGGTTTACGCAGGAGGTCAAACTCCACTCACACCTCTGTAAGGTAAAGATATACCCCTATGCACCCAAAACTTAAATATACTACATCTGACGTTGGGTATTCTAAGATTACGTCAGCCCATTCTAGGTAATGTTTGTATTACCCACTCCTTGTTAATCCCTCTCAAATTCCCAGGTGATGCCATTACTCTGCAACTTTCTCCTCTAAACAATCCAACATCTCCACCTTCCTGCCCACAACCAGTTTCTCCTCGTTTTATTTTATTATTATTGGACTAGTTCCTATTTATCTATATTCACCGCTCACTCTTCCCTGATCTACTTCAGTCTTCATTGCACATTATTGGACTAGTTCCTATTTATCTATATTCACCGCTCACTCTTCCCTGAACTACTTCAGTCTTCATTGCACATTATTGGACTAGTTCCTATTTATCTATATTCACCGCTCACTCTTCCATGAACTATTTCAGTCTTCATTGCACATTATTGGACTAGTTCCTATTTATCTATATTCACCGCTCACTCTTCCCTGAACTACTTCAGTCTTCATTGCACATTATTGGACTAGTTCCTATTTATCTATATTCACCGCTCACTCTTCCCTGATCTACTTCAGTCTTCATTGCACATTATTGGACTAGTTCCTATAGCTCATCCTTTATTATGAATGGCATCCCCATTTAATTTGTTATATATTAATGTGATGGGTAGGTGGGTAGGGTGGTAAAAGACCCTTTTCAGCCACTATCTGGGCGCAGCATCAAAGTACTCACAAAAGGAATACAATAGTTAGAGAAAAACAGGAATAATATATTGGAAGCACTCAGGAGCTAAGCTCAGTTTGTACAGCAACATGACATACACACTATGTTCAAACTTTTACAATGTTTAAAACATCGTAAAAGATTTTACAGTGCTTATGAAATATGTATACTGTATACAAAGGTAGGTTATAAAGAATGAGAATTATGCAAAATGAAAATCAACCATAATTAACAAGAATCTGTTGAAGAGCATTTCAGTGTATCTCCTGAAGCATCATTTAGGGGCTATGAGTAATAATGTCATTAAGAATTCATCATATTACAGTAATGTTTACAGTCTTAGACTGAACCTCTGAAACAAACACATGTATATGCCCGCATCAGGGGTTTGTTTAACCTTCTGATGAACTGACTATGATTATCCAAGGCTGAGTGCGTAGTCTGTTTCAAGAAGCAGGAGGACGTTTTCAACAAGATATTTCACACAGAGCTGCAGAGAATTGTGATATATATAGTTTGATAAAACTGTTGATTCTAAGAGACTAAGCAGAGGCAAGTAGTGAAGATTTGTTTCCAAATGTGGTCACTACCCATCGCTAAGTGGTTTGAAGGTATGACTGTTGAGTAGAGAGGCAAACATAACAGTGATTGGGAGCAATTTCACTCTTTAGGGATGGGTTGTGCTCAGCTAAATAAACTAGGCTGATGTTTTTAGGAGTATGTAGTAAAACATTTTTGCCCTGATAAAGGAGCAATGAATGGTAATCTGTATTTGGGTCTTGAGATTAAGACACTGATAGGAAATCCAAGGATGACTATTTTTGTTAACTGAAACAAAGTCATGGGCCTGAGACAGACTCCTGTGGGACCCTAATGGTAAGATTACCAAGTGTACAGTGGGAAATCTGGCCAGTAATAAATCATTTATTTTATTTATTTTTATTTTACATTTGTTTACCGGGAAAGTCTGACTGGAACAAAGTCCATTTACAGAGTAGGCCCAGGGAGAAAAGCTCCACAACAACACAATTACAACAAAAACAATTTTTACAGTGGTATATATACAATCAAAGAGATATAGCATACAATAGTTTGTTCTAAGCAAGCTTAGCTTATTACATAGTAGACCCTGGATGTAAGTATTGGTGGAACAAAACACACATTGACAGATGCAATCAAAAATTGATGCCATTAAGGAGACTTCTCAGAAGATAAAATAATTTGCAAAATAGTAGGCCCTGTATGGGAGTATTTAAATGCTGTATATTATAGATGGTAAGCAGTGAAGTGAGGGGGTAGCAAGAGTTGGAGGAGAGCAGGAAAGCATTTATGTGATGCAAGGACAGAGCCATGACTGCCAATGGTATGACTTGTGACTTTTTAAAAAGTGAGATAGATGGTGCTGAGCAGATATTTTGGGGGAGGTTATTCCATTCCCTAGTGATGGTGTGAGTAAAGACAGGTTTCCCCTGCAGTATTGTTGGCTTTGGATATGCAGAGTAGGGTTTTGTTGGATGAACGTAGAGGACGATTTGCTGAATGTTGGTTTAGTAGTTGGTTTAGGGCTGGGGTTTTGTGGGGGTTCCTTACTATGGTGAAGGTGAGCACTAGTTGGTGGTAGCTAATTAGCTGAGGGAGTTCTAACCACTGTAGTTCTTTTAGGGCAAGACATTGATGACTTCTAAAAGTTGAGTTATTGGTGATTTTGCAATTTTATTGCAACATGATTCTAGTTTGTCTAGGTCTGTTTTCCTGATGTGAATTAAGATTGGTGATGCATACATTAGTATATTGGGTTTGGGCTAAGAAGATTCATGCTTGGTCTGATAGGAACTGTTTGTGTTTGTATAAAGTTCCTAATTTTTTATGTACCTTTTTAATGGTTTGCGAGATATGGACATCAAAGTGAAGATCCTTATCTATTTCAACACCGAGGAGCTTAGTATGGGAGAGGGGGAGATTGTAGTGCCATTTTTGGAGGTGATAGTGAAGGTTAGGAGGTGTGATTTTGTATTTATTGGGGGTAAAAAGGAGTAATTTGATCTTGCTGGGGTTTAAAATAAGTTGGATATCAGTAATCCTTTGTTCCACAGAGCAGAAGATTCTTGGGTAAGCTTTTGAAAAGTGATGATGGATGGGGCTGAGCAGATTAGTGTGGAGTCATCTGTGTACTGTATAAGTGATGCATGCAGGGTGAGGTATGTAGTTTGTTAGTGAAAATGGTGAAGTAGAGGACCCAGTATTGATCCTTGTGGAATGCCTATAGTAGTTGGTAGTAGAGGTGATAGTATACCTTGCCATTTGACTGATTGTTTTCTATCAGAGAGATAGTTTTTTAACCAGGAAGTAGCGGAGGGGGCAAACGACATGGTGGATAAAGTGTCTAAGAGTAGGTTATGAGAGACCATGTCAAATGCTTTAGATAGATCTAAGAATATGGCTGATACGAAGTTTTTGTTGTTTCTAAGTTGGTTAACTTGGTTGGTAAAGGAGAGAAGAGCAGTAGTTGTACTATGGTTTGGGCGGAAGCCATGCTATGTGAGTGAGAGGAGATTATGTGAGGTTAAGAAGTGCATTACCTGGGTGTGAATACATTTCTCCTGGAGCTTGGAAAGGGGGGATGGGATAGCAATGGGCCGGTAGTTTGATAGTTCATAGGAGTTGCCGCCTTTGTGAAGGGGAATAATATATGATACTTTCCATAGTTGGGGGATGTAAGCTTCTTGTATAGAGCAGTTTATAAAAATTGAGACAGGGTAGGGTAGCAATTCTGCAGCTAATTTTAGGAAATTAATGGGTAGACCATCTGCTGCGAGAGTGGTGGGTTTTAGTTTAGAGAGTAGTTTTCTAACTATGGTGGTTGGTACAGGTGGGAGTGTAAAGGTGGGTGTGTTATTTTGATCTGTAGTTGGGGTGAATTTAGAGTTATTGTTGGATAGCTGGGTAGACAATGAGAGAATAGATTCTGTGAAGTGATGGTTAAATTGAAAAGCTATGTCGTCATTATCAGTATTGGTGTTGGGAGCTGGGGTGGTAGTTTGCCGGGTTTTAGAAGGGAATTGATGACCTGCCAGAACTTTTGGTGGGTTTTGGAATGTTTGTTTTGGATGTCTAGGAAGTAGTTTTGTTTATCCATTTTTGTTTGTTTTTTGGCCTGATTCCGAAGTTGTTGATATTTTTGTCTTCCTTGGCTAGTGTTATTCTTTTTCCAGTTCTTCCAAGCATTATATCTGGCTTTAGTAAGGCTTTTGTTGTCCTATTTAGCCAAGGGGCATAGTTAACTTTAGTTCTAAGTTTCCTGATGGGAGCTATTATATTTAGAACATTCATAAAAGTAGTATTGAAAAACTCAACTGCCTGGTCCAATGCTAGAGTTTTTAATGGGTGCTAGTCACATTGTTGTAACACGCAGTTAAGAATTTGTGGATTTACCTTGTGCTCATCTCTAGTTTCCTTAAACAGTATGAGTTTGGGTATGTTTACTTGTTTACGAAGGAGGAATGTGGGGCAGTGGTCACTTAGTTCATCAGGTAGGCAGCCCACATGATAATAAAGATTTATTAGGTATATGGTTCTTAAACCATAAGGTAACTTCTAGACAGACTCCATAGCGAGCAAATTAAACATCAGTTTCTCATGACTGAATGATTCAAAGGCTTTTTTTAAGTCAGGAATGGTAGCTCCTGTTAGCATGGCCATCTCCCTATGAGAGTAAACTTTTGAGTACAATGAGGATTGCAGTTTGTGTACTGCACTCTGGGTAGAACCCATGCTGTTTGTCAGCAAAAAAGCCATATTTCTAGATGTATTTTAGAAAGTTTTAATTGATATGTTTTCTCAGACTTTTGCTAAGAGGCATTTGTCTTATAGTCTGCAAGAAAGCTGAGTTGAGGGACATTTGAAAGGGTATGATAAGAGGATGCTTAAAGCTGAGAATATTAACCATGTACTGAAAGAAAGATTGAAAATGTGTGCTAAAGACTTGCAGAAAATGTAGCTCCAGATCTTAGTTTTAGGAGATGGAGGTAATGAACTAGAAGGTTATATTTATAATCAACGTTTTAAAATGCTCTGTGATTTCAATGATTTCCTGCAGAAAGACTGACGGGTTGGTTATATTAATTGTTATTAAATAGGAAGAATGAGTTGATGACAAGGAAGAGCTGTTAAACTGGATGGTTTTCATCATGTCAGGGGAGAAGGTTGGAAGTGGAATGGCATTTTAGGAAGATTTTGTTAAAAGAAATAGATTTCACAGCAATCCAAACATTTTTGGGAGTTACCAACATTTGCAAGCTAAAGATTCCTGTAGCACTGAACATCGGCTTCATTAATTTTGTTTCTGGCAGTGCACATTAACTTTAATAATATTGGGATTTAATGTTATTCATGGAATCCTTTTTTACATTCTTTTCAAGCCTTATTTCTATTTTTAATTAAGCACCATAAGCTAAAGAGATCCCTAGTACATGGGTGGCATTAAACATCCTTTTTTTTGTTTGTAGTAATATATAATGGATGCAAGTAGGTAATTTATGGAAATGGCTAAGGTACAAGTAGGCTTGGTGCAATTATAAACATAACGTTAATCAATGAGTAGCAATTCGTCTTACACCAGACTGTGAGCATTAATTAAAATGTTTTTTTGGGGGGGAGCTGCCAGATTTTAAAAATTCCCTACAGAGTACTCATGTGAGAAATAATAGGTGACCAAATGGCTGTAACCTAGAAAAATATTATTTTGAGCTGGGACACAGACTCTGAATTGACTAGACATAGTAAGCCCTTATTAAGTTTAATTCTATTTGCCGTCAATGAAAGTAATTACTAGAAAATGGAAAACAAAATCTAAATCAACTGCATTTGAAGTCTTGCATATTGTAAAATAAACAGAAGAACAGCCTGTGGGATCATTAGCAAAGGGAAGAAGCAGATTACCTAGAATTAAATTGAATTTGTGGGAACAGTACATGTACAATAATGTTCAAGAGAAGGAGTGTTATTTAAGGGAAGAAAGGAACTGAGCATGTTATGTAATGTTGAACTGAATCAAAGTTGTTATAAAGAAATAAAACATATATGTAATGTATGTTGTATGTAAATAGAAATGTTACTATGCTTTTTTCTTTTCTATTAATGTGTGTGCACCTATGTCTTAAGTGATTATTTAATAAAGGCGTTTAAAAAAGTGAGTGGGAAAGAGCATGTAGAAGATGGCTTTTTAAAAGTTTTGAAGGGCAAGTAAATCATTATCTGTAATATCAATATATAGGATATATAATTTTGTTAGGCCTTTAATAATGTTTGCAATGAGAACATCAATTAGTGATAGAGTTCTGGTGACTGGGATGAATCTTGTACCATCCGTAACTAGATAGAAACAATCATATGATTAAGTTGCCTTGTCAAAGGGATTCTGAGAGAATAATTCCAATTAAGGTTATGACTACATAAAAAAATCAAGTTGTTATAATTATTCATTGTAGGTATTTGCTTAAGGATTAATTAAGAATAGGTAGACATGACTCCAGGCTCCCTTTTTTGTGAGGTCACAAATGAGACATGGTAGCTATCAGATGGGGCATGTAGGACATGTGCAAAAAGCATCAAACACCATATCAATAAAATACTGACCACACAATACACGGTTACAACTCATCCATGATGCATATCAATAAAATACTGAACACACAATACACAACTCATCCATGATCCACTGTTAAAAATCAAACACCATATCAATAAAATACTGACCACACAATACACGGTTACAACTCATCCATGATGCATATCAATAAAATACTGACCACACAATACACGGTTACAACTCATCCATGATGCATATCAATAAAATACTGACCACACAATACACGGTTACAACTCATCCATGATGCATATCAATAAAATACGGAACACACAATACACGGTTACAACTCATCCATGATGCATATCAATAAAATACTGACCACACAATACACGGTTACAACTCATCCATGATCCACTGTTAAAAATCAAACACCATATCAATAAAATACTGAACACACAATACACGGTTACAACTCATCCATGATGCATATCAATAAAATACTGAACACACAATACACGGTTACAACTCATCCATGATCCACTGTTAAAAATCAAACATCATATCAATAAAATACTGACCACACAATACACGGTTACAAGTCATCCATGATGCATATCAATAAAATACTGAACACACAATACACGGTTACAACTCATCCATGATCCACTGTTAAAAATCAAACACCATATCAATAAAATACTGAACACACAATACCCGGTTACAACTCATCCATGATCCACTGTTAAAAATCAAACACCATATCAATAAAATACTGAACACACAATACACGGTTACAACTCATCCATGATGCATATCAATAAAATACTGAACACACAATACACGGTTACAACTCATCCATGATCCACTGTTAAAAATCAAAGACCATATTGGTGAATGTCATGCGTCCTGTCAGTGTTCATAGCATAGAAAACCTATAAATTCACCATATTTGAGTATTATGGTTTAGATAACATGTTAGTATGCTCCAGTCTAACAGGTCAAAGACATAAAGATGGGAGGAAGTGCCACAATAGTATCCTGGCTGGCGAGTGCTGGCGGGAGCCAAAAAGTTCACGAAAACAAGCGGTGAGGTAACCTTGGCAAAAACAGTAAAAAGCCACGCTACTCCGAAGTAGTAAAATCCAATGGTTTAATAGAAACTGTACCACAATCCAAAGATCATCAGCAGTTGAATTCTGCTCACTGGAAGAAGAGTATTTAAAGTGAGACTGTTTGCAGCATTGCCGTAAGTCTGATGAAGTTCAGGCAGGGACCTGAACGAAAAACGCATGTTTTAGCGTTTCACGATACTGTTCTGTCTTTGGATTGTGGTACAGTTTCTATTAAACCATTGGATTTTACTACTTCGGAGTAGCGTGGCTTTTTACTGTTTTTGCCAAGGTTACCTCACCGCTTGTTTTCGTGAACTTTTTGGCTCCCGCCAGCACTCGCCAGCCAGGA
This sequence comes from Protopterus annectens, assembly GCF_019279795.1. Lineage (NCBI taxonomy): Eukaryota > Metazoa > Chordata > Ceratodontiformes > Protopteridae > Protopterus > Protopterus annectens. Next base: position 1,404,626,340 of record NC_056744.1, read on the forward strand.
TACTATTGTGGCACTTCCTCCCATCTTTGTGGTTTGTTTTGCTGTTTAAAACCTTTCCTCAGGTCAAAGACATAGATACCAATACATCAGACATGGGAAAATTTCATTCACACAGTAGAAAGAGAAAACTCCCACTGACTCAAATTCAAAATCAGAAACCCAGACTAATTTTGTTCTGTGATTTATTGTACAGTGCATTTGTCAATGTTCAGGTAAGACACACACCTTCTCAATGCAGACACTGATTAAGTAGTTTAAATGTCTGTTAAAAGTTCTTTAAATTAGAAACTAGAGTGATCAGTTAACAGCTCCTAGATTACAATGGCAGTTTTGACACCTCAAGAAGAAAGTGGGAAAGGGTCTAGCAGAGGGTCTAGCAGCACTTAGACAAAAATAGTGAAAGCCTTAACATATGCATTTCAGCTAAACTGTTCTTAAAGAGTTAGTATCTGTACCGTGAATACAAATTATTGTAATTCAAGTATAAAGAGAAAATGAAAATACACTCCAGTAGTTGCACAATATGCCTGTGACACACTGCTGCCATTTTGTTTATATGGACATTTAAAAAACAACTTCCTTGTGTCTAGCATGAGTTGTAGGAAGTGGACTTGAAGTGGATTCTTGGAAAAAACCTCCAAGATCACATTACAACATCAGGTCCATTGATATATAATAACCATAGCAACTTAATGACTCTGATATATTAAATCAATCAGTGTGCAAAGATATAATGAAATAACTGAGATATATTGGCAACCACATTTTATCTATTTATTTGTTTATTTATATATGTATGTATGTATGTATGCATGCATGTATTCATGCATGCATATAAAGAACATTTACAGACTTATGAGAAATAGATAGAACAAGGGAATGACAAAATAAGGGAAACAGAAAACAGATGTTTGAAAAGAAAGGAGAAAAAATACAATTGTGTTACAAAGGCAAATAGTTTTTTCTGAATGGAAAGAAAGAGGAGTTTTCCCCTTTTTTTAGAAAAAGAAGCAAAAATCAGAGAAGGAAAGATGGATACTATCTTCGATGTCAAAGGAGACATAAAAAGAATTCAAAAAGATATTATGGAGGTGGTAGAGAATTTTGTGGAAAAATTATGAAAAAGATGAAATTGATAGGCAAGAAAAATAAAACATGAAAAACATATTTAAATGTGCTTTTTTATGAAAATGTTTTAATAACAGAATTAATAGAGAAGATGATAAAATAAGTAAGAATGAACCAGCACCAGGATTAAATGGTATAAGCTATGAGTATTATCAGGAATGAATAATGATGAAAGAGACTTTTATAAATATTAGATAAATGTATGAAGAAGGGTGTAATAGAAGAAGAAATATGAGTGGTAATAAAATTTATATGGAAAAAGGATGAAATAAAAGATATAGAGAGACCAATAACATTAGCAAGCACAGATTATAAAATATTTATAAAATGCTATAAACAAGAATGGCAAAAGTATTCAGAAAGGTAGCAGGAGAAGGGAAGTAAAATATAAAAGGAAGAACAGTGAAAGAAATATTAATTATAGTGAAATAAGTAGTAGAAATGATACTGGAAGAAATAAGAAGTAAGGCTTATACCATGTGACATAGCTAAAGCCTTTGATAAAGTGAGTCATGAAGCAGTGTGTCAGATTTTAGAGGCATAAGATATAGGAGAATAAAATATTACTGTTAGTTTGTGTCTTTCGGCTTTTCCCGGTTAGGGGTCGCCACAGCGGAACTCCAGTCCGCTAATGATTGGCAGTAGATTTTTTACGTGCTGAGTTTGCCAGCCCAGAAGCACAACCTTCAACGAAGGTACGCCCATTCACGCATGCCTCTACGCAGAAGACACTCTTGCTGAGAATCGAACGGCACAACGTCTTGCTGTGAGGCGACAACGCTACTGCAGCACCACCACCGCAGTTCAAAAAAAAGCTGGTCTGCAGTAAAGCAAAATGAACTATAATGGATTCTGTGAAATAAAAAAAAATGGAATGCATTTCACACAATGTCTAAAATTCACAAAGCCAGACATTATTTCCTAACTGTAATCCAAAACAATTTACCCGAAAGTCAGCAAATCTACGAGAAACAGACAAAAATAATCCTCAGTTTCTTGGCTCAAGATATCTATTTTGTATTTATTTGTTAATGTTCAAGGGGGTGACTCAGGAGTCCTACCTGAATTACTTGCTTATAATAACACTACAGGCAAATAGAGGTAGGAGGATTCAAATGCTGTACTTTTAACTGCAGGAAGCAATTTGTTAATAGCTCATAGGCTTAAGTGCCAGACAACTCTAACTCGCTTAAATTCAATAGACATGCATTTTCCAAACAATGAGAATTATTACACTCTAATGACAGAGTTACTAAATAAATAAATAAAAGAAGTTAAGAATGTCCTGGTAGCTGGTGTGGAGGTCTAAGGCTCCATGCTCTTAAAGGGCTGCCTCAGTGTTACAAGATTTGATACTTTGTACTTCCAAATGTGTAACTCTCAGCAAATCACTTAACCAAAAAAAACTAAATGGGCATTAGATGTACACACACACACACACACACACACACACACACACACACACGCACACGCACACGCACATGCACACACATGCACACACACACACTTTGAGTGTAGTATTCCTCCCTGCCCATTATTTCACATCTCACACTTACTTCAACATCTCTAATTGCTTAAAAATTGCACTTCTGCCAGACTGCTTCCTTTCAAAAGGGTCATGATGTAAAACATGCTTGTGTGTGTTCAACCAGAATGCTCAGGTAAGAGATGTTAATATTCATTATATAGAGTATAGAGGGAAACTTATAGGACACTCCCTGGACATGTGCTCTCCTCTAGAGCCACACATGAAAATAGACAAAACTGACAGGTAGTGGTAAATAGACAGGCATAATTGAAGGTGTCTGGCAGTTGGCTTAGAGGATTATTGACCTGTTAATTAGCTTCTTCTTCTAGTCCAGAGGTACAAAATTCGATTTCCTCAGCCACCATTGCTAACATTGTGACTCTGAGCAAGTCATTCCGGAAAACAAATACAAATAAAAAGTTCTATGGAGTTGTGTATTCTCCTAGTATCAAGTACGTTAGTGTCCATTTAAGACAGAGCTCATTATTGCTATTACTTCTGGCAACTAATTTGGGAGAAAGATTGAATCAACCTCTATGAGTTAGATATATGGACGAGACAAAGCATTCCT